>NC_069138.1:29379761-29469761 GCF_026914265.1 Mya arenaria | reverse complement strand
GCGAAGCTGGTCATTGAATGTAGGCATCAATATAACTTGTAAACTAAAACCATTGCAAATAAGCTGTCCAAACATGTAGTACTGCATTTATATAAATAATTGCAGTTATAATTTCGCTTTTATATACTTCGTGAGTTATAATCTTAACGCAGTAGCAAGATGGCTAACGTTTGCGAGTTGGTAGTCGTAACAACTGGGTCATCTCCGGCCAAGGTGTTTCGGTTGGCGAGTTGGTTTCCATCTGGCAGTGTATGCACTACGATATAGCAAGGATACAAAACAAAACCGTTTGCTTACGTGTGCGACTGTTACTAATCGCGTAGCTATTAAGTAGTTTAACCTTGGCGAAGGCAATGAAATACCGTACGTTGACGGATGTTGAAAAATACATGGGTATGCTTTGACGTAAAGTCCATGTATTGTGCCATAGGGTATTGGATGGATTTATTCTATATAGATTTACATACCGTAACGTCATGAATGCATTAAAATGTTAAAGTAATATTTCCTGTGACATTTGGTAGTTACTTTCGTTTGTTTGCTACAGTGAATGTATCTCAACTGATACTTTCCATAAATAGGGAATACTTTTCAAATCAAACCATGCCAGCATGTTAGTACGATCGGACATGCCTTAAAAGAAATATTTTCCTTTTCATAACACCTGGGACCAATTAATACTACTCCCAGATAACACATTCCTATTAAAAGGAAAAAACCTCCTTAAAGACATACCCGGACTTTGCGGTATTTCTTTTCCATGCATTTTATTGGTACTAATTAACTATTTTAGTTCCTTTTCAGCAGATTTATATTTTATGTATGAACTTTTCAGACCCACCGTCGATCACGGGTTACAAGTCGTTTGACGTGCATTACCGCGTGTGCGAAGGGACGCCACGTGTGACGTTATGGTGTAACGTCACCGGCGTACCGCGGCCTACAATACGTTGGTTCTACCTCAAGACACAGACAAGTGAACGCAAGTGTATGTCTTCTATAAGAGTTTCACAAGAACATATATTTTTTTAATTTAGTATTGTATTTTTCAATCGTGGGACAAGTTACGATAGTATAATTATCAGGCTCGTTTGACACAATGTTGAAATTAAAATTGTAGTCTTATTGGGGGGGCTGTTATTATTCCTTCAAACGGAGTACGGTTATGCACCAACCAGTCAATTGTAACCACGCCCTCCAGGTCCGGGAATAGCGGGGACTTTGACTTTCGGTCCACCCAAGCCCGGGTAAAATCCCGCCCTGTGGAGACGAACTGGAAGTAAAATCCCAGCTAAATGCCCCCGCACCCCAGGAACCCTAGGTAAGGCTCATTCCTCGCTATATTTAGTGCGAAGACAAAACCACTGCATTCACCCGGCACTGCGGAGCCGTCGGAAAGCTAAAGACACGGCCCATTTCCCCGGCTATCCCCGATATACCTTCGGACCTGGGGGCCCGTGGTAACAATTGACTGGTGCATTGGTAGCTCGGCCATTTTCCATCGAAAACAACCTCGAATGTATACCGGTACATTAGAAGAAGTAGTTCGTAAAATAGTAATTATTAATTAGTGTTTTAACATGTTCTTTGTACTACTTAGTTTATTGCATGAATACTTAAGATGGCCATGAATAAAGGCAATAAGTTTAACTGCTAAATTGAAATTACTACGCGATTAATTTGCAGCGTAGTTAAATGTAAAGATTTCTGACATTGTAAACCGTCCCCATGCATCATAGGTTTTTTTCGATGGAAGTTGGCCGAGGTTTTCCGAATTATTATTCCTTGCGTTTTAATATTATGCACAAGTCAATTGTAACCACGCCCCCAAGGTCCGGGGAATAGCGGGGACTTTGACTTTCGGTCCAGCCAACCACGGCTAAAATCCCCGCCTTGCAGGGTCGAACAGATGGTAAAATCCCCGCCAAATGCCCGCACACCCCAGGGACGCTAGGTAAGGCCCATTCCCCGCCATATTTAAAGCGATGACAAAACCACCGCACTCACCCGGCACTGCGGAGCCGTCGGAAAGGTAAAAACACGGCCCATTTCCCCGACTATCCCCCGGACCTGGGAGGGGGGGGGGGCGTGGTTACAATTGACTGGTGCATTATCCATTTGGAATGTTTAGTTGATTAAACGTAGTGTTAATTGATTACGTACTGATGTAAGAGCAATGGGGCGATTGTTCAGAACTTCGTTAAAGTTAACAACAATGTTAACGCCAACAACGGCATCGCTACTTCAATCTTTACTACTCTTGAGCGTTTTATGCACATATACTTATGAGCCGCAGTAATACTCACAAACTTGAACCAAGTTTTCTCATTGACATAAAACTGTGTTATCTCAAATGATGTTTTGCCCCACAGACATAGGTTTGTTAAATGAAATGGTTGTGTTACCGGAAGTCGGTCCGTCCACACAGGGCCTGTACCGGTGTGAGGTCAGCAATCTCCACGGGAAAGATGCCCTAACCTACCACATTGACGTCATAGGTTAGTCATGTCATTTTAAAGATATGTTAGGCATTAACATTTTAGTTAAAGAAAACGATCTGCTCATGCGTTAATTGAATGCACCGACACGAGAATGTATGATGCGATTGACACTTTTGGGTTTACCAGGATTTTTAGTAATGGAAATATTGTCGTGGAATCATGGTAACTTGTATTATTTTGTCCCATGACGTGATAAGCATCCCCCCCCCAAATGTGGTTTTCCATCACACTACATGGTTTTCCTGATTAAATACACTTATACTTTAAACTTACTCGAAACCCGTGGCTCGATAATGCTTGGCTCGAATTCATGGTTGGTTCGACCATTATGTAAAGGACCGATTCTTTTTACCATGTAAGAATTCCCGATTGGCTCGATATTCGCGAGGCTCGAACTATTTTAGCCGGTCCCTGGGGTATCGAGCTAAAGGGTTTGAGTTTCGACTGGAAATTATACTGTCAAACATCTGCACAGGGTATGTATTACACCTATTGATACTTCCTTGACTATTTGTTTGACATTTTAGAGAGGTCGACCCGTGTAGACAGCGCCTGGACATACGAGGCTAACGCCATACCCGACATCCCCCTAGCCGCAAACGATCTCCTCGGAATTACGCTCCCGTTACCACCGCCGCCGACAAGTTGACCACCACGACGGTAGTCCAAGATTTTTGCCGACATGGCGAAAACGACGGCGGCGCAGGTTTCCAACACGGTCGAGACGAAGAAAATAGTTCTTACGAGCACACAGACTGTGCCCATGTTGCCGACGACACAGACTCTGCCCATGTTGCCGACGACAAGAGAGAGCCCCAGGGCTGGGCTGGTCAGCGCAGTTTCGAAACTTTCACATGCACCTTGGCTTTGTTTCTCCGTTGTTTTATTTTCTATCAGATGTTACTAATATGATCCTCATCAATATACAATAAAGTTGAGTTCCATATAAGTAGTTCATTTTCTAAATCATCGGAGTCGGAAACATGTAAGAGTAAGGAATACACACTTGCATGCGTTTGAATACCTGACATTAGATAGGTTGATTGCGAAACACTACGCGTATGCGTACGTGTAAGAGTAGCTACCAGGGATTGATACAGGAATTAACGTAAGAGGGGGCGTGGTTTAAGGGTACAACTTTTTGACATTCGCCTCTCCTTCAGAGACGAACTTTAAATAATTAAAAATGTTGGCAGGGGTGTTTGGATGCTCTCCTCCTAGAAAAAATTAAATCCGAAATAGTGCATTTTAACGTATTTCTTCAAATTGACAAATTTGGACGATTTAAGAGTGGTCTGCTAGTGGCTACAGTGGTTGACTCACTAAATCTCGAATAAATCGACGTGCACGTGCATTTTTGTTTTTGTCATTTTATGCGCGTATATTGTACACATATCTGTATGACGTAGATTGCAAAAAGTAGTCCACACGTACACATGCCCGTACGACAAGCGTACCTTTTTAAAAACAAGGATTGAATGCCAGTCCGATGTTAGCTGTTCAGTTAAGGGTCGTAATCCAGTACTTACAAAACCAAATATTCCCGGTTTTTACCAGAATTCCTAAGTCGAATAATAAATAGACATCATTTGCATAACATGCAGGAGTATTATCTGACTTATTTAGTTAAGTAGGTTTGATGGATGGGAGCCGTATTAAGGAATTTCAATGCAATACACCAAGTAGTTGATGAGGTATTGACTTATGCAGGCTTGCATGAAAACCTTAACAAGATTTTCTATGTCAAACGATTATTACAGTGCCATAATTGGCATTATAAGTTATCTAATTTGATCAAAATAGAGTTATCTAACTTTATTAATTAAGTAGGTTAGGTGGTTGAGTATTGTTGAATATAGTATCAATGCAATGCATCAAGTATTAGCTGAGATATTAATACATTTGTGCTTACAGGCAAAACTTGAACCATAATTAAGAAGTTGAATGGTCAAGGTCCATAACTAGCATTATGTTCATGACAGAGTTATGTCACTTGATTATTTAAGTAGGTTTGTTTAATTTCCAATGGAATACATGAAGTATTTGCAGAGATATTGACTGAAAGGTGCTAACATGCAAAACCTTAACCAAGGTGTGACGCCGACACCAGGGCCAGTATAGCATTCCCTATAGTCGAGACAACATCACTGAAAACCAGTTATTCCAGCGGTGATGTCTGCCTCCACACACTGCGTATTGCTGTTATTGTATTAAGGGGAAACAACTTGTACTTATCTTGAGATTGATTTTATAAGGTGTCGTTTCCCTTGGTTATTACTCCAAACAACGATGCAGTGTAAATATCCACTCAAGGGCACACAACTCTAAGACGAACTGGCTGAAGGTCATCAAACTACGTCAAGCACTATTAACCACCATGATGGTAATGGGTACCAAGTATCATGAGTAAGCCATTAAAAATGGCCCGAGTATTTCACTCCATAAATTTGCCGATAGACCACACCCCTGCCCTACCATATGGCGACTTCAACGTACAACCTTCATCTTTGTTTGCCTGGAATAACATTGTATAGTGTGATTCGAATAGACGTAGGACACATGGATAAAGTTAAACTATTTGAAATAAGGGTCCTTTTTTAAATAATGTATAGTTTTAGCCAAATGAAGAACAACACACTCTGCGATGTACCTTTAATGAACAAGTACAATACCATGAATTGTACATTTAAATTGCGAAAAACGAAACAGTTCTAACATTAATCACATTTGCGTCACAATACAAACCACAAAAATACACTATCATCAATAATTGTTCCAGTTTCACAAATTGTCGATAATACAATCATCCTGTACAACTTCATTTCATGTTCTGCACTTGGTATATTATACCAATAATGCCAAGAAAGGGATCTCTTTGAGGTATGTACCTCAAAATTAGTAAAGGTTAGTGTTCAAAATTATATCTTGTTTACTGGCCAAACCATGTATCTGGTTATTGTCATTGACGACTGACAGCTGATTTACAAAATAAATGGAGTGTGAATTTGAGAAATACTGCCATCCCATTGGACAAAATATAATGTTAAACACTAAGTACACATTAAGGAGCTTAAAATAGTAATGATTAGAGACAGGCCCCAATTTCTCGCAAAAATCACAAGGATAACATGCTTCAATATCTTATTTCATGAAGTCTTATCACTTATTAAAGCAGAACTTGATAAATATTTTAGCCAGCTTTAGATCAATGTTGAATGTGGACAGTTGTTGTCAGTAAAGTATTTGCTTGTTGGGGAAAAAAGTGCAACTCTTTTATGATCATATCATAGAAAAAATATAATTGCTCGAGTACAGCCTCTCTAAAGGAACTACCTTGAATGCTTAGCTTTGTAACACTTCAACAAGCCAATTTAATCATAACTTTAAATTACACATGCAAGAACCGCACAGTTATGAATGGAACTTATTAAATAGTTGAAACTGAATGCCCAAAGACACAGTTTGGGCATTACAAACCAGCAGTTTCATGATCATATTTTCTTAAACTGGTTCATAAACACCATTTGCCTTGTTTTTTTGCGAACAGTAGTGGTAGTACGTGGTAAATTTCACTTTCTCTCAAGAATTTTCACTTTCTACTCACCAAAATGATCATTTTGTAAGTTTGGCAACAGTATTTCACATCCGAGGCTTAATAAGAACTATGCATTTTAACAAAGATCACATACAGCGAGAGAAAAAACAGAAGATTATAAAATTATAAAGGATAAAATAGAACAAGAATTAAAAACAAAACATACAGCTAGAAAGAATGTACAAATATACAGCTAATAGTTGGAACACTATAGTAACATGATTTTTTTCGCAGTTTTTAACAATTGCTTATTGAAGAATCACTATAAAATGATCCTTTCTTTTTCTACATGGCTTATAAACCCTAGTATTAAAGCTGCACTCACAGATAGTCAGTTTAGAACCTTTTTAAATTATTGGTCTCTGAATCAGTTGATTTTGGCAACAATGCCTTCAATTCAGTCAAATGAGACAATTCACAATAGAACAGATCGCAATTTTTTTTTTTAAAGCATTAGTAACACTTTTAGCCATAAAACATTAGTTTTCGAATGTAAATATGATAAACTGTGATCTGATTTTATGTCAGCTGTCTTATATCATTGGATTCCAGACATATACGCGAAAAATTGGCCGAACTCAACTTTCAGTCCACAATGAAGTTAGGAGTAAGTCTGGCTGGTCTTGTTAAAAACAAATAACTTTTACAAAGTTGGGCCAGATTGGATTTCCGAACCAAATCCAAGAAGCAATGCTCAGACGCCACCCTTTAATAAAAATTCTTAGCTCTGTAACTGTGGCACCACCTATTTTGAAGACATACAATAATAACTGAATAGTCACAATACTTAAAATAAGCTGCTTTAGAGTATCTTCTTATGGCAGACCTCATTTCATATATACATACATTTTACAACTTAAAAGTCAAGACAAAATAGCATTATACAATAATTAACCATAAACCATATCAATTAAAATTCTACTCATAATTACAAAATCTCAATTCAAACTATTTGTGAAGTCGCCCAAAAGTATTGTGTTGAATTGAAAACTTCTGAAGGTCTACAAATATATATATTTTTAAAACTAAAACATCAGTCAGAAATTATTTCTTCAGAATAGCTTAAGGTTACAAATACAGCAAAGAGATTCATACATACATAGGAGTTAGCACTTTCAAAATGCAGCTCAAGCATACATTAGGAGCTGATAGGATTAACCATGCCCTTGTACGCTACTGTTTCTGATAATATCAGCAAAATCTAGTAGCATTTGAATTACATGATAAACTAAGTACCTCCCTTAGCAATACTTTCAAAATACTTTTTTCTAGCAAGCTACATTAATTCTAACATTTTTACCAAACTACATATCACTGTACCATGCTGTAATTCTCATGGACATGATGCTACTTAGAATTTTCTGTTACAAATGCATACAATTAACCTTAATTTATACTCTTGAAAGAACTAACCATTAAACAGTGGTATGTCAACTAGAGGAACTAACATGTGGGCTCAGTGGCCGTACAGCAGGGAAAACTAGTTGATGCTATCCTTGTACACAGAGCTCTTTACCATATTACTTTTTGTAATTGTATTCATGAATATAATAACAAACATCTGTTGTCAATAATTGTTCCAATATTGTACCTATTTAAAACTATATGCTTTTATTTCTTGGTCACCAGCTCATGTTTTGATATGATATGTATGTTTGTTATTCATGTCAGAAAATAGCTCATTGAGCTAATGTTTCTTGTTATCATATACCCGGCCTAAATAAAGATTCATGTATCTTGTAATGCATTCACTGATTTCAAGGCTAGAGAAAAATATCTTTTTGTTAAAGCTGCACTCTCACAAAATGACTGTTTTAAAAACTTTTTTTTATCTTGTTTTTTGAACAAGCCATTTTTGGCGAAAAAATTATGGTAACCAGTCATGTAAGACTGCTGAAAAAAATCAGATCGCAAGTTTTCATATTTAGGTTCAAAAATTGAAGATTTATGCATCTTTCTTTAAGAGTTTGTAATGCTTTTAGCCATAAAACATTAATTTGCGAATAGAAATATGAAAAACTGTGAGCTAATCTTTATCAGCAGTCTTATATCACTGGTCTTCAGATATATACACAAAAATTGGCTCATTCCAAGACAAAAAATAATTAAGTTGTAAAATCAGTAATTAAGTGAGAGTGCAGCTTAAAGGATTTTCCATTTTAAACCTGCAACCCACACCAGGAGGGCGCTTTCAAACTGGCCTATCAACCTTTATTAGAAGAAAGAAATGAGAAAAGGAACCTTCCCTAAAGAATATCTTTACTTTGCCTTCCTGAAGTGGGTTGCATGTTTAGACAGAATGGACCGTATCACAATCTTGGGAGGATGGCTTATTTTCTTGTTTTATCTATTTTCTGAACCAATGATCACAGCAAGCAGTCCAGTTCCCAAATTTTAAACCAATTCTTAACAGAAAAAATTATTTGTAAATAAATAAAATGAGGGTGGTGTTTTCGGACAACAGCATCTAAATTCATTCTTCTCTGGCCTAATGCAGCCCAATCACTCAATATGTTCCATGTATACACAGATTACACTTAATGGTCCCATTTTACGAGATAATGAATATTCCCCTCTGAGATAATTTGCTTTCCAGTCAAATAAAACCCATTCAAATATCCATTTTTATCAAATGCACAAAAATAATTCTTATACTCTCTCATGCATTTCACATAGATTTCATTCTCCTCATCTTTCACGTTAAGGACAGGCGGCGCACTGACTCGCGACTTTACCTTCCTACTATGCCGTACATTTATTTTAACATCTTTTTTCAAATTCTTTGCGTCAAACTTCTCCAAAGCATCAGGTGGCTGTAGGGACAACCGACCAGGCTTCTTGTCCTTAATTTCGGGCATCGGAGGAGTGGTGCTACAATTGCTATTCAGAACAAGTGGCTCCACTCTCTCCAAAACTGGCGGACCATCTTCCGTACAATTACTCTCGACATCCTCATTTTCGACCTTAACTTCCGCCATCTTCCGATATATCGCCCATATCTTTCTCTTTACTTCGTTCTCAGCCTTGAGGACATTGCTTTCTACCGGATGAAGGAATGGATGATTCTCCCAGCTGAGAGTACCGAGATCATCGTGAGGAATGAATCGGTCAAGGAAAGGCACTGACTTCTTAAGTTTCCGTGATTTGGACGGCGACTGGTGATCCTGTCACAAAGAACATGAAAATAAAGCATCTCTACGTGCTTATATCTTACCAATCACTATTGAATTGAATTGGTTACTCACCATTATGAAATCATTGTCAATAACTGGGGAAAAGAGATTTACTTCAAATATCAGTTTATCAGATTTCTCAACCTCAAAATCTGAGACCTGTCATCATCAGTTTCACACAAAAAACTTAATGTATCTGACAAAGAATTATTTTTTTCATAGTTTTTAGTTTCTAATTGACATGATGTTATAATGGATTAAGACCGCTCTCAATAATTCCTACAGTTTGACAAAAGTTGTCAAAATATTAAAGCAATATCCATGTGCATTTGTTTGACCATAGAGAACATCAATATTAAATCTCTCCATTTGTTTATCAGTTATAAATATTTATACAGGTGATTTGATGTCATCTCAATTAAGCTATAATAAGAATTCAGACGGAAAAATAAAATGGCCTAAAAAAAATACATTTGGTTCGGGTTACCCGACCCTACCTAAGGAATAGGCGCCGACCCTACCGTTTTTATAGTCAGTTTGAAAAAAAATTGAAAAACTAATTTTTTTTTTTTAATTGCTTTTCAATATGTAGTTTAAAACCTTAAATGCTTATATATAGAAGATAACTTTAACACCATTCCCCAATGATGAAAATAACATTCTTATATAAAGCCTAATAAAAAAAACAGAAAAAACTAGAGCTGTCACAGGAGTGACGAATACCCCCAAATGCCGCCTGGACACAGGAATGGCAAACCATTCCTTTGAAAAGAGGCCATAACTCCAAGGTTACTGCACACTGCATCTTCTTTTATCATGCATGTATTGTTTGTCCGGAAACCGTTTTTCTATTTTCGTAACAGTGCACAAAAACCTTTACTCCACTGGCCCCATTTTCAATCACAAGCATTGTCTTCACAGAGGCTGCCTATACAGCAAGTTTCATCACAATATCTCATGCCCAATTAAAGTTATGAAGCAGAAACCATTTTTCTATTTTTAGTAACAGTGACCTTGACCTTGGCACCACCAGCCCCAATATTGAACTTGACCTGTATCTTCTGAAATGTACACCTGTGTACCAAAAAATGTTCAAATCTGTCAAGCCTTTCATGAGTTATCGTCCGGAAACCATTTTTCTATTTTTAGTAACAGTGACCTTGACCCCACCAGCCCCAATATCGTACTTGATCTGTATCTTCTGATGTTACACCTGTGTACCAAAAATTGTTCAAATCCGTTTAGCCTTTCATGAGTTATCGTCCAGAAACCGTTTTTCTATTTTTAGTAACTATGACCTTGACCTTGGCCCCACCAGCCCCAATATCGAACTTGACCTGTATCTTCTGATGTTACACCAGTGTACCAAAATTTTTTCAAATCTGTCAAGCCTTTCATGAGTTATCGTCCGGAAACCGTTTTTCTATTTTTAGTAACAGTGACCTTGACCTTGGCCCCACCAGCCCCAATATCGAACTTGATCTGTATCTTCTGATGTTACACCTGTGTACCCAAATTTTTTCAAATCTGTCAAGCCTTTCATGAGTTATCGTCCGGAAACCATTTTTCTATTTTTAGTAACAGTGACCTTGACCTTGGCCCCACCAGCCCCAATATCGAACTTGATCTGTATCTTCTGATGTTACACCTGTGTACCAAATTTTTTTCAAATCTGTCTAGCCTTTCATGAGTTATCGTCCGGAAACAATGAAAACTGACAGACAGACCGACCGACCGACAAGCTCACTCCTATATACCCCCTCAAACTTCGTTTGTGGGGGTATAAAAACAAGAGCTGTCACAGTATGTGACGAATGCCTCCGAATGTGACATTGATCTACGAACAAGGTCAGTACATGAAAAGTTGATCTTGCCTTTATGTGTCAAATACATATGGCAAGTTATTTTAAATTTCCTCTGAACATAAAAAAATACCACCCATACTTGACAACCTACACTGTTATGTCCTTATATTCAGAATTCCCTTGTGAATAAACACTTAGTGTATCTTTCACCTTAGAGGTAGGGACATGGGTCTTGCACAGGACACGTCGTCTTCGTATGTGGAACACATGTAGCAAGTTATTTTAAAATCTGTCCATACAAGGGAAAGTTCCAGCCCGGACACTACAACCTATACCCTATGTCCTTATATGCAGCACTCCATTGTGAATAAACACTGTGTGACCTTGACCTTTGAGGTAGGGACACGGGTCTTGCACGCGACACAGCGTCTTGGTATGTGGAACACACGTGGCAAGTTATTTTAAAGTCTGTCCATACAAGAGAAAGTTACAGCCCGGACACGACAACCTATACTCTATGTCCTTATATGCAGCACTCCATTGTAAATAAACACTAAGTGTGACCTTGACCTTTGAGGTAGGGACACGGGTCTTGCACACGACACATCGTCTTGGTATGTGGAACACATGTGGCAAGTTATTTTAAAATCTGTCCATACAAGAGAAAGTAACAGCCCGGACACGACAACCTATACTCTATGTCCTTATATGCAGCACTCCATTGTGAATAAACACTAAGTGTGACCTTGACCTTTGAGGTAGGGACACGGGTTTTGCACGCGACACGTCGTCTTGGTATGTGGAACACATTTGGCAAGTTATTTTAAAATCTGTCCATACAAGGGAAAGTTACAGCCCGGACACGACAACCTATACTCTATGTCCTTATATGCAGCACTCCATTGTGAATAAACACTAAGTGTGACCTTGACCTTTGAGGTAGGGACACGGGTCTTGCACGCGACACGTCGTCTTGGTATGTGGAACACATGTGGCAAGTTATTTTAAAATCTGTCCATACAAGGGAAAGTTACAGAGCCGGACGGACGGACGGTGCGATTTTAATATGCCCACCTTCGGGGGCATAAAAAAAAAGCCTACCTACCCTACCTATTTTAGAAAAGGATGTAACCCTAACCAAACAATTATTTTTTTAGGCCTATCATGCCCAAGACTTTTCTGAAATTATATGAAGTTATAATTATTTATACAGGTGGTTTGACGTCATCTCAATTAAGCTATAATAAGAATTCAGACGGAAAAACGATATCATGCCCTAAGACTTTTCTGAAAATATCACATTTACTTTTTTTATATCAGAATATCTATTTATTTCAACAACCACTGTACTATTTTCTTCAACAAACATAGGTTCGGGGTTGGTTCAACCATTGGCTTTAACATCTTGTAAGTTTACCTGCTCTAGCTTTATCTTTTTCTTTGCTGCTATGTCCCTATGTATTGGACTATCTGTCAGCTTGTTCACTGGAGACACACTGTAATAGAAAAAAACGAATATAATTTTTAAAAATCATGCTGAACCAAATATAGATTGTCTGACATTTAAGAAGTAGGTTAATAAACTAAAAAATATCTATTTTCATGACTGAAATAAGAAACAACCAATTCCATTATAATAGTAATGAAACCTACCAAAGCCTTGCTGTTACTTGAATTAATTGAGACGTATCAAATAATCATTAAAAAGAAGGTATGATCCCCCCCCCCCCCCCTCCTTAGGGTTCATTCCTAAAGCACATTTTCTATCCCTTTTGGGGGATTCCAAAGTCGTTAAAATTTATAACAATTTCAAGGATCTTCCTAATGTTTTTGATGCAAATATTCGAGCAAAATACTCGACCTAAACTTAGCAACTGTATTATAGTCTGAATCCTGATTTCAGTTTCAGACTAAAATCCCTGGAGGTTGATAATAGCTCGAATATTCCTGAAAATCTTGACAATAGTTTTTATATGAGAGATAAAACTTTCGCACCTGCTGAAATAGTTTTCCAGGAAATTAAAACCCATTTCAAAGTACCTTTTTACACATTTCAATGCATATGTCCAACAAAATGCACTGTCTGCAAACTTTTAATTGTAATTGAAGCCTGAGCTCTTTCATTGCTCATTTTTGTGGAAGTGGCAATGAAATTGATACGATAATTACCATCTTCAGGATGTCAATGAAAATCATAATAGTAAAACTAAAAAAACAGGAGAGCCCAAGGGCAAAAATCAACACTTGTCCTTTATTTTCAGTCCAAAAAGTGGCATTATTCAACAATTATTAATATCAGAGTAATGGGTCTTGCTATACATGTGAGAATCGGCTCTGGCAACATATTAAACAACTTCTATTTCAATATTTTAAACATTTTTGGAGCAATTAGATTGAAGTTTTTGCACAACAAGAGCACCGCGGAGTGGGTGCCAACGCTCGTCTGTAATTCCAAGTCGAAAAGGGGGATAACTCAATATTAATTAAAGGCAAAATTATATGACCTGCTATAAACATGCATAGTGTTAATAGGAACACGTGTAGCAAGTTTAATGTGAAAATGTTGAACGGTTTTTGAGTTATGAGGTAAGGTTAAAGTTTTTGGACGACGACGACGACGCAGACGCAGACGCAGCCGACGACGCCAAGGCTATCACAATAACTCGACTTTTTTTCTTCGAAAAACAGACGAGCTAATAACAATGACAATACGGTCAAGACAATACATCAAAATTACTTCCAGAAATAATATTACAACTATTATTTAAGTTCACTCACTTCTCAACATACAAGACTTTCGACCTTCGACCTTTGATCTTGTGCTTAGCAACCATTTGGTCCGTTACTTCTTGGTTGCTAGGCAAAGTCACATGGATACGAGGGGGTGGTACCTTCACACGCAAACCCCACAGTGTTTGGCTCTGGCGAAACTCAGAGGCATTTTTGAACCTAGAGTTAAAAATATGTGCAAGAATAATGTTACCTGAAACAAAATCTTTTTTGGGCAGTATTTAAAGATAAAAACACAGCTAAGGAAATGGAAATTTTCTTCAAAGATTGTTTAATTACAATTAAGATCCAAGATATGAATCAGCCTTAAGAATAAATTTCAAAGATTTAAATGTTTTTTTAGCAAACAAGAAGTACTTATATCATAAACATCAGTATGTCTGTGCACTGCATTGCCTTAGTTAAGTGTGAACCAACCTGTCTTTATGAGCCTCCAGAGTCTCCTCTATGATCTTCTGTCTCTCCCGGTCTGATAGGTCATTGTACTGAAATAAATAGAAGCTGGATATCAAAGGATAAACACTAAGAGTTGAACCATTATTAGAAGTTTGTAGAAACATCCGACAAGACAAATTTATCCAAGTGCAGGTTACAGTATGACATGCAGAGTATATCAGGGTGTTCATTTGAATAATAAAGATTTTTTTTTACTTGAAGTGTATTTTTTTTATACTTAAGAATTAATTAGTTATAATTTAAGTGATGCATTACTGTGAAAAACAATTTGGTGCCAAAACATGAGCAAGTCCTGTTGGGATTTGGCGGTTATTGTACGTATGACTTCAATAAAGGAAACAAACCTACACAACGTGTTTTACCGTGATCATCTCAAACAAGTCCCTTTAGACTTAGAAAATATTAAGATATTCCAACAACTTAGCAAACATCAGACCATGACACAAAATACTAACAGAAGGTTCATGTACCTTGAATATCTGCAAGGCGTCCCAGTAATCGTCGAGCCAGCATATAATCTTGGGCTCAATATTGTGATACTTTCAACAGTTCACCTCAGCCAAATTATACAGGCACAATTTCTCCCACCTCAGATAAGTATATCCATTTATTTAACCATGCTAGAAATTCTTATCTTGCCCACGGGCGAAGATAAAATGCCCGTATGGAACTTCTTTTAATGGTCACCACATTGTAATTACCTCCCTTGTTGAAGACTGTCGTCTGTAGCGCATCATGGAAACCTTGTATTGTGGTAATATTTAGAACGCTAGTTAATTATTTCTTGCTTCAAATGTAACCAGAAAACAGTTTTCACGCACCTTTCAATAAAAAATGCTTCACTCTTCTTAGAACTATTTAAAGACCGATCAGACCATTTACATACTCACTGCACGTATATCCATGAAAACCACGAATTATCCCATGTCTGTACACAATTATTTTCACTAAGCACAAAGAGTTCCAGCAAAAAAATACATTTTTACTTAATTTTGTTTAACTGAGGTGGGAGAAAAAGCATCTACCATTGCCGCTCATGTAAGATAGGGTCATCCCGACCCTCGCGCAGGGTGTTTGGCAGAAACTCGGTCAACCTCGTTTCCACAAAACACCCTATGCTCGGGTCGGAATGAACCTATCTTACACTCTCGGTCATGGAAGATACTTATAATCTCACCTAAATGTTTGTGAATATTTGCTTAATATACCTTAGATATCTGAAGAGCGTCCCAGTTATCGTCAAGCCAGCCTATAACCTCAGTTTCCAAATTGTGGTACTTGCGTCGATTCACCACCGCCAGGTTGAACAGGCAAATGTGCAGTATATCCAACCTTAATTATGGAAAAAAATTTTGTTTACCTTTTCAACCTAAAAGCCTTATGTTTCTAACTGGTATTGTCAGAAAAAATGCTTCTAGTTTTCAGTTTAAAATTTTCACAATATAGACCTTGTGAAACAATGAACATATATTTACTCTCCTGTATAATAGATAAGCAAAGCCTTTAAAAAAAATATATAAAGGAAAGCCGATATTCCTAAAATTCAGCAAATTACTTGACTTAAATATTGTAATGTTGCCATTTAATTTTATACCTAGGGTAGAAATTGGCTACAGCACACTTGCAAAATCTGATTATGATTCAACACTAAATTTAATCAGTATCTCCTTCATCCATTCAATCATTAATAAATACAAAACAAGAGAACCACAGAGCAAATGTCCGACAAGGGGTATTTCTCCAATTATTTAAGCCAAGAGTCCTTGCTATACATGTGTGTATTGACATAGTCAACATATGTACCAAGTTTTGTTTGAACATACTAAACAAGAGCCGTCGTAAGACAGCGCTCTCGACTACACCGTTTTGACTTAGAAGTGAATACAATAACGATGTAATATGTGCCTGTCAAAAGCAATAAAACAATCAAATTGAAAAGTGAACAAGAATCACAATGTGACAAAAACAGTTTTTTAATGATTGGCAGAAGAGATTCAGTTTCAACTGTTTCTTCTATTTTTTGTAACAGTGACCTTGATCCTAATGGCCCCAAACACAATCCCATGGAAGACCTCCATTAACTCTTCCTACATATCAAGTTTGGCCACAGTATGCCAACCATGGTGACTTTGACGCTGCCCAAAAACCAGCCTGCCCAAACAATGGCGCACATCATAAATCATTCAAATAACTTGTTTTCCCTTTATGAAAATGTGGTTAAAAATATTAAAATGTGCCTTTCAAAGGAAAAAACAACAACAAAAAAACAAAACAAACAAAAACAAAACACTCAAGGGCAATAATTAGTATTTAGGGCTAAAATGGAGTTATGTTCCTTGTTGTAAGACGGTCATCGATAATTCTGCAAAGTATTAAGTGCATTGCATGAATGGTAAAGAAGTTTTTTTTATTAAAATCCCAACATGCCCTAAATCTTTAACCTAAGTCAATCCGGGGCCATAACTTGTATAAAGGATAATATGGAGTTATGTAACCTCATTCTGTGATGGTCCTGAACAACTGTGTGAAGTATTAAATCAATATATATAGCCCGGAATTAACTTAACTGGGTTTTCCCATGCCGGTACAAATAAAAGGTGAATATCTAGCTATTGAAAGTCATGTAACAGTCCAATGACTCTATTGTCTCCGAAGTAACGTGTGTATATAACAACGGTTTAATTTTGTCTGTACCGGAGGATTAGGCTGGGAAAACCCGAATAACTTTAATTCCGGGCTTAAACTTTTGAACAAAGGGTAGAGAAGTTATTAATGATTATCCCAACCTGCCCTAAAACTTTAACCTAAGTTCCATAGTCAATCAGGGGCCATAATCTGTGTAAAGAATAATATGGAGTTATCTAACTTCATCACGTGATGGCTCTGAACAACTGTGTGAAGTATTAAGTCAACTGAATGAAGGGTATTGGACTTATAAGTGAAAATCCCAACTTGCCCTAAAACTTAAACCGGACGCCGACGCTGGGGCGAGTAGTATAGCCCACCTATTCTTCGAATAGTCGAGCTAAAAAAGAAACTTTTTTTTTTTGTTCAAGCTCTTGTACCACACTGCCTCGAGTGACACGAAGGCTATGACAACATCTAGACTTTTTTCTTGATAAAGAAAGTGTACCCACCACTCTACATCCAACCTCTTGATGTACTCGTTGCCATAGTTACAGGGAGCACACACAAAGATGTAGAACGTGTCCGAGAACATCAGTGGGTAGTCCAGACACTGCATACACGCTGAAATAGACAGATACAGAACTTTACACTGCATACTCAAGAACAGGTAACATCAATGGGTAGTCCAGACACTGCACAGATGCTGAGATACACAGATACTGAACTTAAGAATGTGTTGGAGAATGTCAAGGGGGTTAATTAATAGGTTATAATTAATTATTTTAAATGATAAATAATGCATAAAACTATTTCACCTTTCCCCATCATGTGATTTAAAGTAAATAGAAAACCTGCTTTTTTTCAATGACTAGAATTGTTCTTCAAACAATTTGGACAATTTAGTTCTACAAATGTAGTAAGGCCCTGGAGACCTATTATTGAATAAGAGAAAGCCCAATACCTTCATGGAACCACTGCTTACATCTACAGCACTGCAACATCTTCTGGTACCAACTGCAACACAAAACAGCAAATAAAATATATATCTCTAGTTTTAACAGAACATTTCACATTTAAGTTGAATTTAGAAAAAGAATTAATCTGAAAACATTAACTAATTGACCTGCCAGTAAGATACTGTTACTCTTCCACTACAGGCCAGGAGCGACCTGCCCCCCTGGACAACTCATTTCGAAATCCCCTCATTTATGATGTCACATAAAGACACAACCACTTTTTTTGCATTTGCATACCAGGGGTATATGCAGCATTTCATACAGACAAATCTTAACCCTTTAGGCACTCATGTGGGTCTTGCATGCCACATGCCATCTTTTAGTGCAAAATTTCTTTGCAAGATTATTTCAAAACCTTCTCATGCATGAAAAAGTTACAGGCAGTCACGAACTTATGTGTCATGTTTTTCCCCTCAAAATCTCATCATGCATGACAAAAGTTACCGCCAGGCCAAGTTGGGAGAAAACACCCAAACAAAAGGATGTACAGAGAGTCCGTATATATATGCAGAGGTGTAGAAATTAATTTAAGTAGCAGGGAAGATCCCAAAAGTAGGCGGGGCGGGGCGGGGGGGGGGGGGGGGGGGGGGGGGGGGGGGGGGGGGGGGTAGTCTGGGTGTATTACCCCAGTTAGGGTCAACTTGTGGTATGAATTAAAGCCTTTTTAACCAAAATTTCTAGTGTTCTGGTGCATGTTTATTTTGTAACAGGGAAACATATATATGTACTTGAATATGATACTGAATCTGAGAACTACCCCACTGAATCTGAGTACTAACCCCCCCCCCCCAACCAGTGAGGGCTGACTAATAAACCAAATAACTGTCAAATTCAGATTCAGGAAACTATTATAACTTTCCAGACGACATGCCTTGCCATTTGCTAGCAATTCCCTCCTCATCGTAAATCAAATGTAATTTCTTTACTACCAATTATATACTTTCACCCACTGAATCTCTGTGATCCTCTGAAAATTAAACATCTTACTTAATTTTCTATGGTTATAGAAATTTCACCTGCAGCTAACTTATTTCGTTTAAACAACCAAAAGAAATATCTGGACACTTTGTGACGTATAAAGCGTACAAAATTTCACCAAAGGTACATGTAAAATTCATCAATTTTTAGCAGTGACATCACCGCAAGCTTGTTTCATGTTGTTTACATCCGGGTAACACGCGTATACAAAAAGGAATTTTGCGTAAATGGTAATAGGACTAACAGAAGGCCAGACACGCTCATGTTGCATACTTGTTACGCTTTTGGTGTCTGGAAAAAATATTCTTTTTTTCACCCTCCATTGCTTTGCAAATCATAAACATCATAACATCCCCATGGGGGGATGTTATGAACGAGGCCATGTATCAAGCTAATGCAATTGTATTCGGAACGCTTGGAAACCCAAACCTAGAACTTGAAAACATGCCAGAGGGGGATGCGACTAATGACGTCACGAATCCAGCTAATGCTGTATTGTAGTCCGAACGCGCAGAAACCAAATAAACAATACCATCAATCAGGGTTTTAAACTGATGTAAACATAAATACATAACAAAAAATAACAGATTTTATTTTTGTTGATGCGGGGAAAATAGCCGGGTGAAGATGCTAAAGTAACCGGGTTATTTTACCGGCTTCCGGCCCATTTCTACACCCCTGTATATGCCCACCTTCATGGGCATAAAAATCTAGATCCTTTGCAAGCAGTACAAATCTCTAGATCTAAACATAATTGGTACATACACTCCAGGTGCACCACAGTAACAGTAGCTCTGATCAATGTTGTTTTTGTGCTGTGCGTCCCACGTCAGGCTGTTCAGATCATACGGCAATACCTGCTTCATCTTCTTTAGCTCTAGGGCTGGAGGGGTAATGAAAAACAATGTGGTTAATAATAGCACAGCATGCAAGCTCTGCACTGGTAAAATGATTTTTATGCTTGCTTGAATTTAATTTTTCATATAGCCAAGCTTACAATGTCTTAAAACAAGCACTGATTTTTTATCCAGTTGTCAAAAAAGCCCAAGCCCTGCAATAGTAAAATGTCTTGCACGTTGCTAAATTTTCTGTATTTTGTATAACAGGGCTTTTTTGATATTTTTGCAATACCAAACACTAGTGATGAGTGTAATAATTCATTAAAAAATCTAATTTCGATGACTGGTTGATCCAAAATTGAAACATATGACAGAGTGCATAACCAATACATGATGTGAAAAGGTAAGCCCCACACAGTTAAGTAGAAGATTGTAAATACACAATAATTTGTCATAGAGTGATAAAGACAGCATTTTCTATCAGACTTATATGTTCAGTAATGATTTTCCCCTTATTTTTGGTAAAAATGGCCCAAGCATTCGCAAGCTTAGTGCCCACAAAATACAGCAAATGAAAGGTCCTTTTTATATAACCACCTACCTAGTTTGCCAGTCTTTATCGCCCCACCCAGCCTGACCGTACTCAGGAATACACAGTTCCTACACAACCAGGGGTCGTTGGGGTCAGCAATCGTGTCATCCTCAATCTCGGGCCTGTGACACTGCTGGTGGTAACCTGGAAAACATATGTCAATTCCTGTGAACATAATTTAAGGAAGTCATTTGTGAAATGACATTACGTTCAGATACAATTTGGAGCACTTTTCTGAAAACTACAATAAGCTGTCATTTGAAATCCCTTTACGGCATATAATAAAAAAAAATTGCTTGTTTCATTGTTAGATTGTAATACATTTGAATTTCACCTTGTCAACACCAAATGTAAATAGCCAATCGTCCAAGATAGATTTTGGTGGTCACTCAATAAAATGTACAACGATCTCAATACGGAAACAACCAATTATCCTCAGCGGTCAGATGTGACATTACCTTATTTGCACTGTTAACTGACCGTATTTGCACTCTTAACTTTCAAGCACAAAAAAGCTTATTTGTGATATGTGTTCAAATTTTTACCCTACACATAAAACCATACCTAATGATACCAAAAATATTATGGGGTCACGAGGCATTCAAAATTCAGATGATTGTTGAATCAGGGCTTCCAGTATGAATTTAAAATTAAAAGTTTAGTATGAACTTCCTTGCAATTACTGGTTAGTTTTTCTCCAAAACATGGAAGTTGCAAGTTTCTTGAACACAAAGAATATCTTCATTATTGTACATTTGTACAAAATATAAAAAGAAATGTTTTATCTAAAACACGCCAACTCTACAAAAGTATGCTCAAACTATTAATTTAGTTCAAAACTAATAGGTGCAGAGCTTTTTCTTTATAAACCTACAGGTCCGACTATCGGACCCATTCCCAAAGCAAAATATATGATATTTTTCCCAATCTTTAGAAAAAAATCCCAATCAAAAGTAAAAAAAAATCGCTTATTTTCATCGCATACAGAATTCAGTATGAAATATCATCTGTCATGATTTATTGCAATAGTTATTTACACCTCAATGATATGATGTTTCAGTCGTTTCAGATCTTTTGAAAGGAAAAGAAACTAATATTTTATAATTTCCTTTCGTAGAAGACTGAAAAGGTTGTTCTTTTAACTTTAAAATTTCCCAATTCGGGCATATTTCGCGACGCAAATTTTCCCAAACTGTCTAGGGTCTTTGACCCAAAATGGACAGAAAAAGCCCTGAGGTGTAACAGACATGACATTTTGACATCATAAACTTCAAGAGTCAAGAGTGTTGGATGTTTCTGTACTTCCAAGCATTCAATATAAAAATGTTTTAACCCATGTTCAATGAGTAATTTACTTCCAAACCCCCTCAACAGAAGCCCTGATTGGATACCTTACAATACATGGTTATCCAGAAGCATGGAAGAAAACTCACCTTGCAGACAGTATTCACAAAGAACAATCTCATTGGGTTTTTCTGACGTCTCTCCCAGACATACACAGCATATCATCTCATCATCCTCCAATACTGAAACACAACACATCAATTTTCAGCCCAAGGTCACCACAACATACCCTTGACCCACTGACCTCAAAATTAACAGAGTTCATCTGATGGTCTTCACCAACCTGCCAACCAAGTTTGACGTCTATCGACCTAGGCGTTCTTCAGTTATTGATTGCAAATGGATTTTCAGCTCTAGGTCACCACAACCATGACCTTAGACCTCAAAGTCAATAGGTCTCATCTGATGGTCATTACCAACCTGCATACCATGATGGGCTTAGTGCTGTTTAGTTATTAGTAGAAAACAGATTATTTGCCAGAGGTGACCACCACCTTGACCTTTGAACCGCTGACCTCAAAATCAATAAGGTTAATTAATCTGCAGGCTGTTACTAAGGCCTAAAAAAAAAATACATTTGGTTCGGGTTACCCGACCCTACCTACGGAATAGGCGCCGACCCTACCGTTTTTATAGTCAGTTTGAAAAAAAAAAATGAAAAATGAAAAATTAAAAAAAAAAAAAAAAAAAAAAAAAATCTCGTTTTTTTTTAAATTGCTTTTTAATATTAAGTTTAAACCTTAAATGCTTATACAGAAGATAGCTTTAACACCATTCTCCAATGATGAAAATTATTTTCTTATATAAAACCTAATAAAAAAAAAAAAAAAAAAAAAAAAAGCCTACCTACCCTACCTATTTTTTTTAAGGATGTAACCCTAACCAAACAATTTTTTTTTTAGGCCTAACCTTCCTACGAGGTTTGAGGTTTTTGTGACAAAGCTTTCAATAACCTGTTAATTATTTAACCTATACCTAGTCAGGCTGCAATGACAAATAGAAATGTGCAAATTAAGTGTTAATGCATTTCAACAATCATGCCAGGGCATTTGAGCCACATTTTGCTTCACTTTGTCATGCTTGAAAAGCTGTATCATTCACAATTCAGACATTCATATAACATTCTGGGTTGTGAATGGCAGTTGAAGGGCCGAAACCATTTAGGTGAGGGATTTTGGCGGTCGCGCTAACAAAATAGCCTTTTAAAGCTGCACTCTCACAGATTGAATGTTTTGACAACTTTTTGTCTTGGAACGAGCAAATTTTTGCGAAAATCCATGAAAACCAGTTATATAAGAATGCTGACAAAAAATTAGATCGCAGATTTATATATTTTTATTTTAAGTTCAAAATTGACGTTTTATGCATTTTTCTTAAAACGGTTAGTAATGGTTTAAGCCATTTAACATCAATTTTCAAACAGAAATATGAAAATCTGCGATCTGATCTTTGTCGAGAGCAATCTTTTATCTTTGGTTTGCAGATATTTACGCAAAAATTTGCCTTTCCCAAGACAAAAAATAAAAACGTAAAAACGGTAAATCTGTGAGAGTGCAGCTTTAAGAAGCGCTTCTGAGATTAAAATTTGAATCACACTGGAGTTTAAACACACAAAAAAAAGATTCTTTATTTTTTACTTATTTTTTTCCTCGCAGTCCCTGATATTGAAAAATTCATCATTGCTTCCAGAAATATCACTAGAATTAAACAACAAATATAATCAGAAAAGCAAATATATGTTTGAAGGCTCAAAACATTATGTTACCTCTGTGTATGTCCTTGAAGAGTGACCAGTACTCTGAGTCGTCATCGTACCTCAACAGGCACCTCTGGTTAGAATCATCAATCTGTGAAATAAATGAATGTCAAGACTCAATCTATTAGCCATATAGTAATATTGGCTACGGTCGTGGGGCTGGCCAAACACCTCAGCCCTACATATATTTTCTAATATTAAGTTCAAATCAACTTCCAGGGAAGAGCTTCAATCCTCTGCAAGGGGAACCAGACTTGTGCTGTACTAGGTAAACCAAGTGAGCAGCCTGCTAATACTTCAACAGTCAAGTAACCTTCCAAAATACAGCCAGCCTCTGTATGACCAATGGAAGCCAGGGTATTGGGGCAATAGGCAGGCAGTTGAGGATTGAGGTGGACCAAAAAAGAAAGTCAATTAAGCACTAACCCAGTTTCTTTTTTCTTATGTAAAATACAAAAAACAACATACATGTCCAATTTAATCATAGACGTTTTTTTTACTAACCCCTAAAACAGTTTTACTACTTTCCTAATTTTGGGCTAGTATGAATTTCAATCTCTGAAATAGCTTAAGATTTGACAGGGCTTGCATTTAGAAAAATATTGTACTCCGACTCCTCACTAACTAGTGTATTCATCATAATTTTATGTGTGTTTACGAGAAAAAGAAATTAGGCAAGTTGCTATTTTTTGACAGTTTTCACTAGCAAAATTTAGTAAGTACCTTAAAACTCTGAAGTGTGTGAGTGCTAAGTTTGAGCCCTGTTTAATACGCTGCCCTCTCCACTTACTTTGAGTATCTTGCCAAGGTAGAACCGGCCATCATGCCAGCGAGCTGACACATCGTCACCTTTCGCAAACAAATACGGCTTGCCCTTCTTTTTTTTGTATGGGACTAACTCCCCTGTTTTGAAATAAGACAAATTAAATGGAAATTGGGATCAGTTATCAAAACTACTTCACCTTTCTGTAGAAAACGTTTGTAAATTGGTTCAATTAATGTTCGAATAGTTTTCAGAAATGGTACAAAAATGATGTTTAATTTATCTTGAAAACACTTTTTTAAACCAAAGAATGGTCTTCCTTGGAATGTATTTTACTTTAGATATAGAACACAATCACATAAAAACTCTCAACATGTCACCTCATGATTGTTAATGATGGCCAAGTTAGTATAAATGAAGCAAAATTTAGGCAGGAGAAATAAATATAAAGAAAACACACACCTGACAGGGATTTTTCCGGAGTGGATGGCTCGCTGCTAGGTGTGAGGACATTCACGCTCTTAACTGGCGTAAAGCTAGGAGTAGATGAACGAGATGACAGGCGTGAAGATCTCTCAGACCTGTGGTCCAAAGAAAATATCAACTTGTTTATATTTGGCACACAGTGATTTAAACAGCTAAAAACCGTGAAAATGCATTATTTGCACCTTAAAATACACAAAAATACCAGAACACCTGAGTTATATCGGAACAAAAATAACTTCATTCATTAAAGCATGGCATTTTTTTTTTTTATTTCTCTAGTAAAACTTGAGATATTGTTGGAAAATATGTTAAGGGAGTAAATTTCACAAAACAAAAAACCACTGACCTGCTTGGGGAGAGGTTGTTCTTGTTTTGGACTAGATCCTTGTATTTGTTGGCGGACGACTTTCGCAACATGTTCACCGTCTCCTCCAAAGACAGCTTCTTGCACTTCTTATGACCTAAAGACGCCTTTGCTGCACCCAAACCTCTTTCTGAAGAACTTTCACCACCTACTTTTTGATTATTCTCTTCAGTTTCTTCAACCATTGAATGCAAATGTTTATCATTAGTATCAGCAGATTCAGAGTAATTTCTATCCTTTTTCCTTCTTCGCAAGGTTTTCTCGCATGACGACGACTCCCCGAGGCCATCATCATTAATGCTAATTTTACTGGTGGATTTACCTGGACTTTGTTTAAGGCCTTGGATTGGCAGTGAGAGTGGTCGTTTTGAGCTGGCTGATGCCTGGGTCGACGATGATGAAGATGGGATGGGCTCATCTACGGAGTGGCTTTGTATGGGGGGTGGAGTACCTGGAATCAATAAATGGTCATTTAGTTCGGACAATATCATGAATGCATACATTATCACTAAAAATATAATAAACAAAGAATTAAGTTCTTTGGGCAAGTTTTAAAGCAGACCTTTCTGATGTGTTTTGACTTGTCTAGGAAATTGCAATTACGTCACAAGATTCATGTTTAAATGCTTTTATTTTTTTTTAAAAAATTTAAGCCGCCTGTGTCCTCCAAATTTGGAAAAAATCTTATTTTGGGAAAATATCGAAGCATGCAAAGAAATGAAAATGGCTGATAAAACACTTGCTTTGACTTGTTCATGCAGGCACTTAACTTTACTTGAGCTGGTCTTGTTTTCACGTAATTCTTTGCTTGTTTTATTTATTCACAGCAAGTGGAAATATATTTAAAAGTTTTGGGGAAAACTAGCACTTTTTTCCAGAGGGAAACTGCCTTTAGAAGGTAGTAAATTGCATGATAAAATCACTTGCTTACCTGAGATAGATTCAGCATGGAGTTTTCTGTATGAGCGTGATGGTTTTCCCTGATTATTGTCTTGTGTCCCTGAGTTAGACATCAAGCTTTTCAAGGTCAAAACTTCTGGCAGGCTCTGCCGCTTCCTAAAACCATTCATTCTGTACGTAACTTTGTTACCAGTCTGTTTATCTTCTTTTACTCTTGAAATGCTTCCTCTGCCTTTACCAGAATGTGTAGAAATGTTCCTGTCTGTAACTAAAGAATCTAATGAGGTTTTTCTTGGTCTACCTCTCCTCTCAATCTTCTCTTTAACTTTTGATTCAGTGTTGTGCCATTTCACCTTGTCACCAGAAATTGTTCTTCTGTGTTTTGTTTTCTTTTCATTTTTTTCTTGAAGGACTTTTCCTTTTCCACTCTTACGACGATGAGGACTAAATTTCCCAAATTGCGCCAGAGATTCACTATCTACTTCATTTGTTAAAGATAACTTCCGTTTGTAGGTTTTTGTTTCATTGTAATTTGGCCTATGTCCACCCAATCTTACAGCTCTAGGCGAGGATCTTATATTTGCCGATTCCATGCTTTTGCGCCTTTCTACATTTTGCCGGCCTTTCAATAACGAGATTTCAAAAGCACTCAATTTGCCTTTGAAAGGACTAGAGTCTGGACTTGTGTGTTTAAGCTTCTTGCCATACAACTGTTGTAAGTTTTCACTCTTAATACAACTTGAAATTTTGTTTAAATTCTGATCAAGCAGACTAGGATCTAACACACTACTTTTCACAGGACTGGAGTGGGCTTTTCCCTCATAGGTACATGGCGTTTTAAACGAGATTTCTTCATCCGCAAAAGAATACATAGTATTCAAATCCTTAATCTCTGTGAAATCTCTTGCACTTTGCTTGGAAACATTGCTCGGCTGGGAGCCAAATGCAACAGAAAATGGCTGCTTCTCCTCCATTTTCCTAGGCTGTATAACCCCATTTATCGAAGCTTCAGAAAAAGCCTTACCAACAGGTAAATAGTCATTTTCTTCAACACCTACATGAAGCCTACTTACATTGTTTATTTTGCGTTTCTTTGGTTTCGCTTTGGAGGCATCTTCAGCCTCAGCCACTTTTCTTTTCCTCATATTTATGATGTTTCGTAAGTCACTCGAATGTAGCGGGTTAGGATCTGAGTTCCTTTTCATTTCTATGATTTTCTCCAATTTCAGTGAGGTCTCTTTATTGGGAGATTTTGGAATGTTTCCATTGGTGGCTTGTCTTTTAGATGGCGAGGAATTTGTTAGCCCCATTGCAGTATTAAATGCAGTCCTGTCAATAAAATGGTGAATCAGTTATCAATATTAGCTCAAGCTTGCAAACGTGAAATGTTTGAATCCTGTCCAAGATACAAGAAAATTTAATTCACGTCAGATAAACATGAATTACAATGATTGCTTGCAGAGTTTTTTTCAGAAAAATGCAACTTCAATACCATATCAATAATGCAACACAGAACCTGGAAGACAATAAATACCGGTAAATGCATTCAAATAAAATTAAATTTAGACAGTATTAGCAAAAAAGTTTAGACATAAAGTAATATCATATTAAATGATTATAAATGATGTATAAATACATCAATTCTAAATAGATAAAACATTACAAACGTTATAGAAAATTCAAATAATCAATTAAACATTCGTTTATTTTAACTATGATTACAGGATTATTCAGAAAGTGTACTTATGGTCTGAATTTAATATTGGAAAAAAATAGTTTGAACTAGAATGATATAATCAAAATATGCAAATAATATTGATACAAAAATATTGGTCTTTTTATATGTTTACATATTCAGGTTTGTAGGTTATAACTTTAGTCATAACCCTATTTTTATATAAACATATAGTATTCAGGCTTGTTCAAGAAAATCTTAAAATTGATGACTGCTTTCTGAAAATATATGTCAAATATATCTATTAAATAAACTTCTGTTTCCATTTTAATTACCCAAAGTATAGAATAGAGAATATAGGAATAGAATGCACTAACAAACAATGTCTGTCCGTTATCTAAAAATATATTGATATATTAGCATTAAGTTTTTTTACTAAAGACTGATACTTTGTATCATATTTTTGATTAAATATGATTAATAGAAGGAAAGTAATCCATTTGTTTACATTACAGAAAAATCTTCCTTTAAAAAACAGTCAAAAAATGTATGGTTTCATCATAGTTAACTATACACCTACAGGTAGGTGTTTTAGGGTTTAAGCCATGTCGTAAAAGGGGCAGGGTGCAGCGTAGTCCAAATAATTGTACGTTGACAGATTTTTTTTTAGATGTTTGATATGGCAAATCCTTCACGTACAAATTGTTTAGTATCAAAAGTGGGTAGTTGTTCCGATCAGGATTCCGGGTTAAAGCATATAGCGTCTATAAAATATCATAAAAACAAGAAATATTACCAGATAATATTATTTTATATTAGTTCCCTACACAAAAAAATAAATATCCAACTTATAATTATCAGTTTGATGGTTTTATTACAATTGTATCGAGTTGTTCCCCTTCACATAATTGTTGTATGTCAGTCAACTTTCGTTTTATTGGAAAGGTAAACAACTTGTTTTAATGCATTAAATGCTTGTTTAGTGCAAAATAACATTTCACTTACATGGTAAAATATGAATATAACTCTTTATGATAAATTTCAACCATAAAATACTTCACTTAAAACAATTTCAATATTTTTAAAACACCCCCGTTTTTTGCACATTCCCGTTTAGACGTTAGGGATTGGAAGAATCCCGTATAACACGTCTATTATTTTAGACTACGTGCAGCGGAAATGGGACGGAGTGCTAAGGGTGAAAAAGAAAATTTAATTGGGCTGTGAAGAACTTAAAACTTATAAGTTTGACAAAAAATGTTCGTAATGTGTTTAATTGAAGTAGTTTAGCATATTCAGCGGCCAGATATATTAAGTTTTTATGTTATTATAATCATATAATAAGCTTTTAAACAAAACAAAGGAAAATTTGATTATCTAACACATTCATTCTAAGTACCAAGAACATACATGCCATATTTCTGAGAGGCTTCCCAGGGGATTTTGGTCTGAATTCCAGGGGATTTTGATATTACACCAGGGGATTTTTACGCGGCGAAAACTTGCGCAATATCTGCATTTATAATATAACAATAAATATAGAAATACACTCAAATAACAATAATTTTTGGACTTAGTCATCATGGTCCTTCATGGAATTTCACACTCATAATATTATTGATGCTTTCCACTGTCAACCTTCTTTTTTTTTTAATTCAAGGGGATATGGATCCCCCGGCGGGGGACCAGGGGATGGGTTGAAATTCCGGGGGATTTTTCCCCCCGCCGGGGGATATGGCATGTATGCAAGAACGGTGCACAATTTAGGGCAAAGGGGTGCTACTAAAAAAGGGCAGGGTGTAGCACCCTCCTTTAACTCTTTAGCGAAAATCCTACCTTTTAGAGGGGTAAAGTGGTCTCAGACTAGATCATTACTGTATAAACTATAACCTTTCAACAATTGAGCTAAGAGAAATCATACAAGACTGATACCTTTTGTGTGAGCTGCTGTCTGATATGTCTACATCAATGTCGTAATGCTGTTCCAATTGTCTCACATAGGCTGCCTCAAAGCTGGATGGAGAACCAATGTGTGACCTCAGGCCTGGAGAACTCATGCTCCTATCTTCCAAACTGACCTGAAACTGAACAAATAACAAAAATAAACAACAGCTTAGCTTATAAATTAAAGAATACTATCAAAATTTGCATTTCCCGAACTTAATTATATCTAGTATCACCTATTCAAATTTCAGCACACATCAAATGTGATAGGGCTGTGCCAGAATCAGCTTTTAAATGTAAATGATAAAAAGGTAGTACAGTGGATAAATTGATAGCTTATTTGGTAGAACAACATGCTAGAGCCCTAGCGGTCATGATTTGTCACCCTGCAGCAACATAAGTAACAGCATGAGGCTGACATTTCAGTGTGTGTTTAAGGGCGAAATATACTGCACGTCTTTGAAGTGCTTTTTTCCAACCATTTTGAGAAGGGGGTCAGGGCATTTTTGATTAGATGCAAGTTTCTTGCTAAATTTTGTTTTCAACTTTAATTTTGTTTCTTTATATTTTTTTCTCTCAGTGAAATTGGGAATACAGTATTATTTTCATTTTTTGGGGGAATAGTGTATGATTTAGAAATGAGAATGGGACCTTATTGCAACCCCAAATAACCATGCAGCACTGCTTTCATGACATATTTTCTCACATAAAGATGCCTGCTTTTGTTGGCCACTGCCACATTCTCCATGTTATACCAGTAAAAAGGGTATAACCATGCCATATGATCAAATATTTTTTCCTGAAATTGAATCAAGTGCTGTTCTTGTAGATCTGACCATTGGCAACATTGAAATACGGATCTAAGTTTAACTGGACATACATCTGAACACAATGCCACATGTCAGTGCATTTTTAATTAGATGGCGAAGGACAGAAATTAATGTTGAAAAAAAATAATCGCGTTTTCCCGCCATCTTGGGGGTGTTCGGCGATCCGTCGATTTCTTCAAATATTTACACAACTTTCAAAAGGATATAGTAACCGGCATAGACAATATTGTATAATGTGTGTCTAAGAGAGATTTTGAAGGAATAAATCGGTTGGTTTATGGGAAATATTTACTTTTTGACTACTTCTAACGAATTTCTCTTCTTTGAAAAAAGTTGATCTTGTAAAAGTGGCGATTGGTTAAATACCACCATTCACTTATGGACCTATAAAAGACCGGTGCCCGGTATCCAATTTTCGGAGAACAACGATATATCGGTGTAAGCGCATGTAGATTTGTCTTCGTTTTTTTTAAGATTAGTCAATTACATTGTGAGGGTCAATACTAAACTGCTGACCGATTAGCTGACCATATAGAAATAGAAGAGAGTTGCTGACCAATTGCTGACCATATAGACAAAGAAGGAAAACACATGAAAATTTTATTTTTGATATTTAAGATTTTTCAAGACATATTATGTTAAATTTATTTTATATACTCCTTATAGTGTAAGAATAATTTAATCAATCCTTGGCAACGCTTTCACATATTGTAACACCATAGGATGTATATCCTGGTTTGCCTGGTTACACAGCGATACTAGTCCAAAAAAAGAAAAGAAAAAAAGAACAACAACAACAACAACAACAACAGTTGGACACTTATATATACATGTATTACACACTTTTCTTTATCTTATTTTATTTCTTATTTTTTTTTATTGAATATCGCTGTTGTATAATAAACAAGAAAAAAAAAAAGAATTCACTCAAAGGAGAAAGAAAAAAAAGAAAAAGAAAACAGAAAAAAAAATCCAGGCAAACGCACTGAGGCATAGTCCTCAGTGCAAACCAGCATATACCGCCCCCATCACTGGTGGGGGTGGTTTAGGAAACTAACAAGTGAGAAATCTGTCATTTAAAAAAAAATCTCACTAGCTAGTTGTTATAATGCCAAGGATACGTTGTATATATAAACACTTACTATTGTAAAGAATTTTAAAATTTAGACATCTTTTTTAAAATGTAGGCTGAGCCTAAAATGTTTGTATATGATGTATTTGAAGTGTTTGATTTTAATGCGTATGTGATAGATTCTTAAGATATTATTTAAATATTGGATTATTAACCAGAGATTTATACATACTGTGTAGGAATATGTATATATATACAGTCCAAAGCACCCACGCTACGATTATAGACGAGATGTTTTAAATGTTATTAAATCTGTAGAAATACTGTAAAACGTAGCGTGCTCGCCGAATGGGTATAACCCGATGGCGAGGGTAAATAAGCCCCCCCCCCCCGCCGTATTTTTCATTATTTTTCTGTAATTAGTGTGATTCCATTTGTAAATTTAAAGGATTTTGTCTAGTGCAGTTTTGCGTCAGTCAACTTCACGGTTTACTGCATAGTGCTGACCAATGTAACGTATAGGAAAACTTGATATTGAAAAGTTACTGACCAATTTCTTAGCTGACCAATGTAACATACATGTATATGGAAACCCGATATTAAAAAGTTACTGACCAAATTCTTAGCTGACCAATGTAACATATAAGGGAAATGGGCTATGATACATTGTTAATTTTTGACTAAATACTTAATAAGCTTGTTATGTAAGCAACATGTCATTGACAAGTACTTTTACCTTTAACCCGATTTATGTCCTGATATTTGTTGATAAATGAAAAAGTAATACGAGTTACGGACTTGTATCAGATCGATTTTGTTATTATAACATTGAAACTTATAGTTGTCTTTTTAACTTATTTTATATGCCGCTAACTATGACTCAATGATAGAGAGGAATTCTTAAATCTTAGTTGACCAATGTAACGTATAGGAAAACTCGATATTGAAAAGTTACTGACCAAATTCTTAGCTGACCAATGTAACATATAAGGAAACCCGATATTGGAAAGTTACTGACCAATTTCTTAGCTGACCAATGTAACGTATAGGAAAACTCGATATTGAAAAGTTACTGACCAATTTCACACAAAGACCATTGGGTAACATCCATGGAACATAACAACAAGATATATCTCATCGATAGCTTAGGAAACAACCGGCCGAATGAAAGAATTGTCCCAGATGGGCTTAAAAAACAATTATCACAAATTTATGGAGCAACGGAAGATTGTATTAATGTCGTCGTACCTACTGTTCAAAAACAAGACAATGCAGTAGACTGTTGATTATATGCCATTGCACACGCTACATCTTTCTGTTTCCAAAAAAAGCCTTGTTTTGATTTAATATTTAATTCACTAAAGCTCAGAGAACATTTACTGTTCTGTTTAGAAAATCAAGAGATGTCCGAATTCCCAATAACAACAAAAACGATCAGTGGAAGGCGGAAAAAACAATAAAATCATTTCAATAGAAAATTATTGTGTGTGTAATTTACCTGCATGCTTAGGTCAAGTACAATGTAACAAGTGTTCCCAATGGTTTCATAAACATTGCGTAAAAGCACCAGTCGATATATCACATGTAGATGTTGAATTCATATGCCCAAATTGTTCAATCAATCAATCAATCAATCAATCAATCAATCAATCAATCAATCAATCAATCAATCAATCAATCAATCAATCAATCAATCAATCAATCAATCAATCAATCAATCAATCAATCAATCAATCAATCAATCAATCAATCAATCAATCAATCAATCAATCAATCAGTCCTTGTTTAACTGAAGCTTTCATTATTCATTCATCAAGCACACTGTAACATATGCTTCGTTCACTTATTCACTAGCACACTCATTCAATCAATCACTCACTATCAATAACTCTTTCACTCACACAATCACTCAACCAATCAATCAATCAATCACTACTCACTACTCACTAGCTCATTCACTCAAAAAAAAATGGGCCATGGTAAGAGCGCCTCCACGTGGTGTGGCCTGGATGTAGACAGTTTTCTTTCTATCTTTTACTGATAAAAAGACATCTATCTGCAACGAAACGCTCTTGGAATAACAAAAAAGAATATTCGTCAATTCAATTAATTATTTCATATAACATTAAAACATTTAAAACACTGAAAACAAACATAACAAACAGAAACGCTTAAAAAATAAAAATCCTTCTTTGTTTATATGGTCAGCAATTCGTCAGCAAATCTCTTCTATTCCTATATGGTCAGCTAATCGGTCAGCAGTTTAGCACGACCCCATTGTGAGAGGAAACTTTAAATCAATCATGTGGATGGCTATTTATGAAAACTTTATATATTGGTACTATGATATTGGTGACACATGATGCAAAATTAAGGACAAATAGACAGTTGAAAAGTTCATTTTAGGAAGAGAAGTACATTACTCTTAACTTAGGAAAGAATGAACGGTCACTGTTGTATGAACTTAAAACAATTAGATCAGAGAGTATGCAGTTTATGTGAATTAGGTCACACTGAAGACGAACAGCATTTCCTATTTGAATCCGATCTATAATGATTTGCAGTTATTGTACTTCAAAGTAAATGATGAAATACAACATGAGATTTTCGGCCAATATATGAATGGTAAATTAAACACTTGTATGTACAGTATATCGTCGTAAAGAATGTAGACTTACTGTAAATGCATATTTGAGAAGACGAAGTACTATTTATTTGTAGTGGCAAATTTGTTAACATTGGAACGTAATGATTTGTACAAACTATGTCTTTATGTTATTGTCTTTTATGCGACGTTATAATTATCATGTATATATCATATATGCGAAATCTTCTCAACTTTGGTGACTTTAAGATCCATCGGGTCGGCTACAACATTTTTTAAATATGCTGTAAGTTGTTGTAATATCTCAATAATAAACAACTTACTTACTTGTTTCTAATATTTACAATCATTGTATGTATTCGACCTTTATCTCATATGTTAATTACTAGGACAAATGTGTATTATTTTGCGTGTATCAAACCTTTGATACAATTTATATGAATATATTTGTTTCCGGTTTCATGCCAAAAAGAATAGGTAAGTGTAAGGTAGATCCGACAATCTTTTTTGGGGAATATTTTTTTATAAGCCATTTTTTCTTGATAATTTTCTGTTACCCAAACTATAGGTTGAATGCTTTAGAACATCGATATAGCCTGTATTAGCATCGCTGGTATTGTAAAAAGCCGAAAACACTCCATGGGGAGGGAAATGAGAAGGGGGAGAGGAGGGGAGGGCAAACAATAGGGAAGGTTGGGAAACCGGAAACAGTTTTACGCCTAAAAGTAAAAAGTGGAAAGGGTAGCAATCAATTTCGGCAATATCATAGTTTAATAAAAAAAAGATACACAGCCGAGCATGCAGTTTACTATTAAAATGCCTTCAATTTTTAATATTTAACTTATGGTTTGAAGATCCGAATTTTGCATACGCAATAGTATGTGTAACTGACATACCTATCAATTCATATCCTTTAATGTTCATAGTTAATAAACAAAAGATACACAGTCGATCATACAGTTCACTATTTAAATGCCTTTTAATTTTTAACTGAAGTTTTGAACATCTGAATTTTGCATACGAAATATTATGTGTTCGATTCATACCTTTAATGTTCAGTAAGTTCTTATAATAAGTCATACGACTTGCATAACTAACAGTATTTTGTCAGGTTTGAGTAAAACATTCAATGAGCCTGTCTCTAAACAAAAAAAAACACACAAATATATCACAGTCACCAATCTCTCATAATAGCAAGGCATATCCAGAACTATAAATAGAAATAAGACGTTTGACAAACTTTAACTTTAAATTACAATGCCCTAGATACCTAGCTTATAGATGACATGAATGGCCTAATATAATTTGTATTTTTATGAATAATGGAAGTCTTTCACATTATCCTTAAACAATGCAAGATTTTGTTTGCCCAACTGATCCAGCCTACTTCATCTTAGTACAGATTTTACATTTAAGTAGCATTGCCTTGGATACCTTACAGAATGATGACATGAATAACCTTACTTTTTTCATGTAAGTCTTCCCGGGTCAATCTCCTGAAACCATGCAAATTTCTTTTGCTCAACAGATCCTGCCAGCTTCATCTACCGACTTCTACATTTTTGTAAATGTAAAAATTGTTAACATAGGGTTAACTGTTTTAATAGGTTGTTTATACTTTATCACAATACTAGCGTTGTTTATACTTTATCACAATACTAGCGAACCATAAAATAATATGAACATATACTATCAAAAAACTAAAATAACACAATTATAGCAGAAAAAAAGCCAAACGACTTCTGAAACGTCTTGCAAAACTGGACATTAGTACCTGAGAAGCAAGTTTAACATTAGTTGAACTGAAAGGTAATTGTTGGTTGAACTGCCAGGATCATCAGCAGTTATAAAACTGCTTGAACCACAATTTAACCTTATAAGGTTTGATAACTAAATAGTGCAAAATGGTTAAACTTTATATATCCCCTTGTCTTTTACCTATGTAACAAGCAACGGTATCCATGACAACAAAAGGAACTTTTACACAAGAGGACACACAGGAAAACATTGGTTTCAGAACTTTACTGGTCCCATACTTCTGGAAATCTACGTACAAATGATGTAAACGGCCATTGTCTGTTATTTTGTGCCTATATTACAGAACATTTGTTTATTTAAAGCACCAGCAGAAAATATCTTTATATAAGGTTGTAGGAACTTCCAGGAATATTTGATAGGACCATGAATGTGTGTGATAATACCACGATACACGAAAATTACCAAGTCCAAGTATTTTATGACACAAATGCAACAAGAACGGTGCAATATTGACCAGTGCAGTTTCTATAAAAATCCTACGGAATTCTCTTTAATCTTAAGCAATTACCATTAATTAGTTTTTATATAAACATTTTAATTGCATGTAGCGTAGAAATGCATTTTAAATTTTGCAATATGATGTGAGATCGTATATACTTGAATTTGGTGAAGAACCAATTTTGTAAAGCCCGATAAGATTAATTTTATAATTTATATTTCTCCTTACCAAAGATTCTCAAAGACATAACATACTTAAACAAAATTGAACAATCATGTAGACAAAGGCATATCAATAAATGTTAAAATAACAAGCTGTTTACTTATAATATTTACGTAGCCCACATCCAAATAAACAATAAACTTTTACCGTTGTTCCAACGTTGGCCCACTATTGGCCAATGCCAATAGGACCCTCAAACCAAACAGTAAACTTCTACCGTTGTCCCAACGTTGGCCTACCGTTGGTCAATGCCCATATGACCTTCAAACCAAACAGTACACTTCTACCGTTGTCCCAACGTTGGACTACTATTGACCAAAGCCAATAGGACCCTCAAACCAAACAGTACCCTTCTACCATTGTCCCAACGTTGGCCTACCGTTGGTCAATGCCCATATGACCCTCAAACCAAACAGTACACTTCTACCGTTGTCCCAACGTTGGCCTACCGTTGGTCAATGCCCATAAGACCCTCAAACCAAACAGTACACTTCTACCGTTGTCCCAACGTTGGCCTACCGTTGGTCAATGCCCATATGACCCTCAAACCAAACAGTACCTTTCTACCATTGTCCCAACGTTGGCCTACCGTTGGTCAATGCCCATATGACCCTCAAACCAAACAGTACCCCTCTACCGTTGTCCCAACGTTGGCCTACCGTTGGTCAATGCCCATATGACCCTCAAACCAAACAGTACACTTCTACCGTTGTCCCAACGTTGGACTACTATTGACCAAAGCCAATAGGACCCTCAAACCAAACAGTACCTTTCTACCATTGTCCCAACGTTGGCCTACCGTTGGTCAATGCCCATATGACCCTCAAACCAAACAGTACACTTCTACCGTTGTCCCAACGTTGGACTACTATTGACCAAAGCCAATAGGACCCTCAAACCAAACAGTACCCTTCTACCATTGTCCCAACGTTGGCCTACCGTTGGTCAATGAACATATGACCCTTAAACCAAACTGTACCCTTCTACCGTTGTCCCAACGTTGGCCTACCGTTGGCCAATGAACATATGACCCTTAAACCAAACAGTACCCTTCTACCATTGTCCCAACGTTGGCCTACCGTTGGCCAATGAACATATGACCCTTAAACCAAACAGTACACTTCTACCGTTGTCCCAACGTTGGACTACTATTGACCAAAGCCAATAGGACCCTCAAACCAAACAGTACCTTTCTACCATTGTACCAACGTTGGCCTACCGTTGGTCAATGCCCATATGACCCTTAAACCAAACAGTACCCTTCTACCATTGTACCAACGTTGGCCTACCGTTGGCCAATGAACATAATTATGACCCTTAAACCACACAGTACCCTTCTACCATTGTCCCAACGTTGGCCTACCGTTGGTCAATGTCCACAGGACCCTCAAACCAAACAGTACCTTTCTACCATTGTCCCAACGTTGACATACCGTTGGTTAATACCTATATGACCCTAAAACCAAACAAAAATCTTTTACCGTTGTCCCAACGTTGGCCTACCGTTGGCCAATGCCCACAGGACCCTTAAACCAAACAGTACCCCTCTACCGTTGTCCCAAAGTTGGCCTACCGTTGGTCAATGCCCATATGACCCTCAAACCATATAGTACCCTTCTACCGTTGTCCCAACTTTGGCATACCGTTGGTCAATGCCCATAGGACCCTCAAACCATACATTACCCTTCTACCGTTGTCCCAACGTTGCTCCACCATTGGCCAACATCATACGGCCGCCAAACCATACAGTACCCGTCTACCGTTGTCCCAACGTTGACCTACCGTTGGCCAATGCACATAGGACCCTCAAACCAAACAATACCCTTCTACCGCTGTCCCAACTTTGGCATACCGTTGGTCAATGCCCATAGGACCCTCAAACCATACATTACCCTTCTACCGTTGTCCCAACGTTGCTCCACCATTGGCCAACATCATACGGCCGCCAAACCATACAGTACCCGTCTACCGTTGTCCCAACGTTGACCTACCGTTGGCCAATGCACATAGGACCCTCAAACCAAACAATACCCTTCTACCGTTATCCCAACGTTGCTCCACTATTGGCCAACATCATACGGACGCTTAACCATACAGTACCCTTCCACCGTTGATCCAACGTTTGTCCAACGTTAGCCCAGGACCATAAGGCCACCAGACCATATATAACTCTTTTACCGTTGACCAAACGTTGGCCCACAGTTCGCCGAGCATCATAAGACTGACAAACCAAGCAGCATTCTTCTACCGTTGACCCAACGTTCGCGTTATATCACGCTGCGCAACCAGTGTCAACATACACCCAATGGGACAGACAAGACCCGCCGTTGGCCTAAGCCCGTGATTGCACAGGTTATTCCAGTGTGCATACCGGTAACCAAATACACATATATAGGACCAACATTTAAAAACGACGGAAACATAATACATAATCATATATTATTGTTATGAGAGAGTTATATTAAAGCCTATTTGTAAGACAATGCATTGGTTCGTTAATTCGTGAGTGCAGTTTATTCATTTGATAAAGATAATACAAAAGTATTTACATTATAAACTTGCTCAACATCTTGAGGAGTGTCTGCGGCTTTAAACTTAAAGTGACACTCTTATTCAAAATCAATACATGCACATTATACATTACTGATAACACGATTGTAACCGTGAATTTGATAGCTGAACACCTAAAATTATTAAATGATTGGTGAGTGCTAAAATAATTACTGTGATCTACTATCGCCTCATAAAGTCGGTGTCTTTTATAGGAACCAGTCTTTTCGACTTTTATTCACCCTTTTTGGTATTTTAAAACATTTGTATTAATTGTGGTAAATCTTATTTGGGAGTAAAAGTGCGCATATCTTTCAATAAAGTTGGTAACCTGAATGTCGGCCGACATATGAAAGTCATGAATTACGACCTAAACTGTCGATGACCTAATAGTTTCTTATCATTGGTGAACCTACTGCCAATCACTCTTTGACTGGTTAGTGTTTGATATATTAGACAATTACTTCAAACGGAACATGTATGCCTTTTTCGTTTTGTCTAAAACAAGACAGTATCAAACGCAATTTTAATGGGCCACGATTTGATCAAATAAGCGGGAAACTACTAAGTCAAAGTAGTATTTTTGTATAAGTTAGATGACCTGAAGTAAACAAATGATTTAGAATGGGCGGAGTGAGCGTACCGAACGAGCCCTACTTAGTCATTAAGATTTTACTTCAAGTCGTTTAACCGACTTAGAATATAACCTCATTGGCTTTATTAACTTAAAACCTGACACAAGGAGAGTGAATCGGATGACTAGTTAGAAACTAATTAGTTTATTGTTTTCATTAAAGCTGCACTCTCACAGATTGAACGTTTTGACAACTTACTTTTTGTCTTGAAACGAGCAAATTTTTGCGTAAATATTCGCAAACTAGTGATAAAAAAATGCACACAAAAGATCACATCGCAGCTTTCCATATTTCCGTCCCAAAATTGATGTTTTATGCATTTTTCTTAAACCGTTAGTAACCGTTTAAGCCATAAAACATTAAATTTGGAATGGAAATATGAAAATCTGCGATCTGATATTTTGCCAGCAGTCTTTCATCACTGGTTAGCAGATATTTACGCAAGAATTTGCTAATTCCAAGACAAAAAATAAAAAAAAGTTGGAAAATTGGTTAATCTGTGAGAGTGCACCTTTAAAACATACATGTCATGATTCATTCACAAAGTATTTTTAATCTATTTAAGATGTTCCAGAAATATGAAAGCATTTGCACGCACGCGCACTGCAACTTAGCCGTTCAGTGAGCTCAAATTGGTCATGCATAGCCTTGATAAAGCACACACGCACACACGCACGCACACAGACACGCACGCACGCGCACGCACATACACACAATTAGACGATGGAAACAATGGATTTGGCTTAAACCACATATGGTCGATTTCTCTACTAGTCTATTAAATTTGAAGACCCAAACATTCTGTTTTCTTCTTCAAAACAGACCGTGGTGTTCTCTCAACAAAATTAAGGTTTTGTTTTGTGTATTTGATTGTATCCAAGACAACACTTTGCACCAACCAGACTGCAGGACAACCTCGGGTCTAATAAACTTTGAACTAAATTTTGAATACCAATTATACATCGATAACAGATATAATTTTTATTTTGCAAAATGAAATCTAGAACATACCATCAAACGTTCATTTGGCCATGACATGTGACAAAGTCCACGAAAGTAAGACAATATTTCAGGGGCGGTGCAGGATTTGGCGTTTAAGGGACCACACCTTTGGAGCTCATCTATGCTTTAAGTGTGAGTTAGTGAAGCGGGGTTTGGGGAGTTCTCCCATAAGACATATTTCGCTATTTTAAATCTGAAATTGTGCATGTTGGTGTGTGTTTCTTTATTCTCCCTCACCTATATGCATATCAAAAGTTTATTGGACAATTTTGGGGGTGCGATACAGCCCTTTAACTCGGCAAATGCATTTTGAAATTAGGACTGGTAGTACCATGTGACATCTATTATAAACTGGGACATCATCTCTTGCAAAATACAGGAGTGAATGTGAAACGGCTCTAAGTAGTATAACATTAAGACACACTTGAACTTTTTATGCATATATCCGTCGATTAGTAGACATAAAAACAGACAGGGCAAAGATAAGACTCATTTCAGCTTTGACTTCATATCTGGAGGCACAGTATCCAAAATAAATCCTCGCAAAATGTTTGTCTACATTTTATTAACATTCGCGTGTGTTCATGCGTAAGTCATACATTTCTACTTCAGTAATGATTTCACATTTTAACTAAACTGTTATTTTATTATATAATGTTCTTAAATGTTTTGTTAAATACATATCTAAATTTATGTCTAAAGAGTTTTATTTTGGCTATTATGGTTCAAACAAACGTAGAACCGCAGTTCTTTATGTACCGATTGTCACCGTAAACCGAAGCTCCAATTATAAACTGTACAGTACGGGGCTCAAAAAGCAATAATCTGCATGAAATGACTTAAAAAGGCTGAGGTATTCACGATTTTGTTCTGTCGATCCTAATCCAACGAAGAGAACCTTAGATTTTATGGAAGGGTGGAGCTTTTGGTATTTGGACTTTAACCCGGCGAACGCTGAAGTGAGTTATAGTGTGTGTATACCACGTGATAAATTGCGTCATAAAATAAAATAGACGTCGGAAGGCAACATTTTGTTGCGAATGAAAATTTTAAACAAAGATAACTTTGATAACTTCACTATTTCTTAATCATTTAAAAATAAACATAGCGCAGTCTACGCCGCTTACGGAGACCCGCCTTCGGTCTTTTACCAGAGTTTGATTGAGAGTTAAGTTTCTTAAAACACTTCGAAAAACCTTTGCACAATACGGCCCTCTGACGGAGCACTGTCAAAACATTATTTGGGAAGAAGGTTTGTCAAAGTGTTTGATGAAAGTAATCACCTCCGGTAATAACACGAAGGCAAGGCTCTTTAAGCGGCATAGACTGCCCTCGCTTTGTTTCATTTAAAATGGTTTAGCAAAAGGAAAATTATCCTTGATTTAAGTCTTCATTTTAAGCTAATGTTGCCTTCTTCCGTAGCATTTATGTAATTATCACGTGGTATACACACATATACACTGAATTAACTCTTACCTGCCCTGCGTTCAGTTAAGGAATGACGTCACCATTACGTCATTGTACTTGCGTTGTATACAAAACACACTGTTGGTAACATTATCGTTAATATGTTGTTATATGAAGAATACAACGTGAATAAAACATGCCATTATTCTTATTAGAAGTATTTCTACCCCCCCCCCCCTAATTTGCTTCTGCATTCGCTCGTAAATATTTTACATTTAGGTTCAAGATGTTTTAATGGTAGAATGTAACCTTAAGGCTTCCTATTTTGTTATCCACACACAGCCAGATAACATTGCCCAGTCACCATCAACTGGTCGAGTTGGTTGACCAAGGGATCAAGCTGCTTGATGCAAATCATGACGGAATCATACAGGTATCTTCATAATTATATAAGTAGTGATATGTGTATTTGATTCACAGTCTTAATTGTAAGCTGATTTAAGTCTGATTACGAAGTAAAACAATCAAGAAATTGCCATAGCCTTGGCATCATTGTCGTCGTCGGCGTCGTCGGTTACGTTTTTAAGACACGTTAATCTTGCTTATAACTTTAAAACTGTTCAGGCCCCAATTTCTCGAAACTTCTTAAGTCTCTTATAACAGGATTAAGCTAATCTCACTATTTTTGTTGCTCTATAAAATGCGTATTATTTTCTTTTTAAAGAGTTTAAATAGAAATTATGTAGGAATATTCTAAATAATAATGACAATAAGGTATTTCTCATTTATCAAAATCCATTTTTAGTATGTTTTTAGGCTTATTGAAATAAGCGACTTAAAGCTGCACTCTCACCAATTTTCCGTTCGTACATTTTTTTTTTAATTTTTGTTTTGGAATGAGCAAATTTTGGCGTAAATATCTGCCAATCAATGATTTAAAAGATTGCTGACAAAAGATCAGATCGCAGATTTTCATATTTCCGTTCTAAAATTAATGTGTTATGGCTTAAACCGTTACTAACGGTTGAATAAAAATGCATAAAACATCGATTTTTGAACTTGAATATAAAAATCTGCGATCTATTTTTGTCAGCAGTCTTATATAACTGGTTTCCATGCATTTTCGCAAAAAAAAAATCGGCACGTTCCAAGACAAAAAATAAAAATGTTGCCAAAACGTTCAATCTGTGAGAGTGCAGCTTTAAGCCTGAATATTAAATGAATATTTGTTAAGAGAATCAATGCGAACTTAGGAAGGACAATAACTTTGTGTTTTATAATTATCAATGCTGGTTGTTATACTGAAGAAAACAACAACAAAACAAATACAACACGTGAGCGTTGGCGTTCGCGCCATGGCGCTCTAAATTTATTGTTCATATTTTTTTCCAAAATTTCATTGTATTATGAGAATTTGACATTCCAGACTATGGCTTCGACCAAATTATATCCATTATAATAAATTTATTTCAAAATAGTTATATGGTTCAAAGTGTTTTCTTTCATGCCTTTCAGTGAAATTTCATGTTATTTCACGTCTGTTATTTTCCCTGAGCTTTTTTTGTGTTTGTTCCGAGTTTTTACGTAACGCCTGCCGAGTTATAACGTAACGCTTGCCGAGTGTTTACGTAACGCTTGCCGAGTTTTTATGTAACGCTTGCCGAGTTTTTTATGTAACGCTTGCCGTGTTTTTATGCAACGCTTGCCGAGTTTTTATTTAACGCTTGCCTTGTTATAACGTAATGCTTGCCGAGTGTTTACGTAACTATTGCCGCGTTTTTATGTAACGCTTGTTGAGTTTTTATGTGAAGCTTGTTGTGTTTTTACGTAACGCTTGTCGAGTTTTTACGTAACGCTTGGCGAGTTGAAAACATTTGAAATAACGTCACCTAAATATCATCACGGCGTTGTACATTTCTCACACGATTTTCTAATAAAAGCCAATTAATTTGACATTTTAGAATAAAGGAAGAAAAATTGTTTTAATTTGGTGTAAGTTCAAAATCTATTTCACTTTTAACACTTAAAATTAATTTCACGCGCGGCTGTGATACTGACATAAAACCATAACTAGTTTATCAATTATTGTTGGTTATTGATGTCCTTCAATGTAATTCATAATTACAGATGTCAGAGATGGAAAGAGGATGGCAGTATGAAGACATTAACAGTAAGAATTAAACTTATTATACATTAAAAAAAATGTTTCGCATAAATTGGCTCGTTCCAAGATAAAAAATTAAAAAAAAGTTGTCAAAACGTTCAATCTTTAACAGTTAGTGTCCATCCTTAACTGTATTTCTTGTACCGCCATTTGTGATTGCAGTTTTGTATGGGCCAATGCATCCTCAGCACCCAGTGCATTATAACCTATATAAATTATATAGGTTATAAAACACTGGGCGCCGAGGATGGGGCCAATGACAATCGAGTCCAATTTTGACGAACTACAGAAAATAGAGCGCGGCCGAGGTACGTCCGCTGTCTTGTTATGTAGATCGCAAAAATTGAACTGTAACACATATCGAGTGTTTAGTTAACGTTGACTCTGACAAAATTGAATAATGCGAAATTAGACATTTATACATCTTATCAAATTGACATACTTATGAAAACACCATCTATGTATCTATATTTATCAGCGTTTTAGTTGTTGAGGTATCAATTTAAAGTTAAAATAATCTTTAGGGTCCATTAGCTGTCCAACTGGGGGTCGGGCACAGACCCAAGTGCATAACTTGGGCTGGAGCACGGGCCCTTGTGCACAACTGGGGGTGGGGCACGGGCCCTTGGGTCCAACGCTAGCGCTGAAGCTACCACAGGAATAAGTTCGTTTTATGAACAATATCCGATATAAATTTCTGTCTCTTTTCTTTACGTATAAACAATTTAATTTCAATATTGATAAAAAAACTAAGATTAAACCACATAGCGGTTACTTTCTGTATCTAGGCAATGTATCTTATCGTTCAAGAATATTATTTATTGGTTAATAACTTTGTAATATATTTTTTCCAAATCCGAATCAATTTTCAAAAGGGCGAGTGACATTAAAGCTGCACTCTCACCGATTGACAACTTTGACCTTTCTTTTTTATTTTAGAATCAGCTAATTTTCGTATTAATGCCTTCAATTCAGTCATATAAGATTACTCACAACATATCAGACCTTTACTGTTTGGAAAACTGCCAAAAAGCTCATTTTGCATGAAGCGTTAGTAACGCTTTAAGCCTACGATCTGATATTTTGTCAGCAGTCATATATCACTGTTTTACAGACATTTAAGAATAAATTCGCTCATTCCAAGATAAGAAATAAAGAACTTTTCAAAACGGTAAATCTGTGAGAGTGTAGCTTAGAAGGTAACTAGTACTTAAAGGACGGGTGCTATTTATGGAAGTTTCTTAATTCTAAATCGAAGCAATTATCAGAATGACACGTGGCATTGATGCTAGTACTAAAGTATAAGCATTTCTTACACAAAATCCTTTTTGTTGTAGATGACACGATGGTGTCCATTGACGAATACATCAAGACCTTTCATTTGGATCCCGCAGTCGCCCAGAAATACTTCGACGTATACGACACGGATAAAGATGGACTTCTCCCTCACAACTTCCTGTTTCAGTTCATGCACCTGGTCGACAAAAACCGTAAGTAAACAAATACAGTCGATCCCGTAAGCTCGAAGTCCTAGGGACCGGCGAAATAATGTTGATTCTCAGATATTTCAAGCCAAGCGAGAATGCTAACATTCAGTAATATATAGAACTCGGTCCTTTACATCAAGTTCGAGGCAACGAGGAATTCGAGCCCAGCGAGTTCGAGCCAACGGGGTAAAACCATATAATATACGAACACGTGTGTTTTCATTTGGAACACATTCGGCACATTAGAAGTAGTTCGTGAAAATTAAAAACAACAACAACAACACTATTGTTTTAACGTGTAATTTCTATTACTAAGTTCTAACGGATTTCCATTAAAGTGTATATAATTCCATACATAATTAAGATTCCAAAGACTAAAGTCATAAAGGTTAACTGCTAAATTGAAATTACTACGCGATCTTCTTGTAGCGTAGTTAAATGTAAAGATTTCTGATATTGTAAACCGTCCATATGCATTCGAGGTTGTTTCCGATGGAAAATGGCCGAGGAGTTCCGAATGGTGTGTTTTTCGACGTGTCTACATAAGTTTTGAACCAATCATATGTTGCTTATTAAACGCAGTGTTGTAAGACACAGAAAATAAAATGTTTTTATTGGTTTGTATTTTAAGCAATCCAATAAAACGCGCACAATATAGGCTGATGGAAAATGTTTTTTAATACAATTGTCATGTTTAACTCAATTCAACACGTGTGCCTAAGAGAAACCATATATCTATCACGATTCTGGGTTTTTAAAGTTGTGGATCGGAACATTGTGTTGAGATTTCTTTTGGATACTTTCAGAAACTTGATCAAATTGCTTCAACTAGATGCATGGTCAGTTGAAAATACTGGTTACAATTGAAAGATTGAAGGTTTATCTGCATCTTGGCTGCAGGTTTTTGTTGCAACTTTTCGTTTGGGTGCTTTTCTTGGCATGTTTTTCGTACTCATCACATTTCGATGAAATTGAAGTTGTTACACTTTCCTCTATATAGGCATTTCGAGATTTTCTGACTTTGTTAAAGTGCAGTTATTCATTGTTATTTTATGCTAGATAGTTGGTATGAGTGACCCCTTTGATGAATCTGAAGAAAAAAATAAATATTTAAAGTAAAATTTCATCTTTAGTTTTCGCTGGATTTTAAGGCCTTGTCTGGCATTGTTCGAACATGTCAAATCTTTCCCGAGATTGCCTGGCCGGATGTAGCCATTTTCGTACTTGTTTCGCATTGTTAGGTCTTGTCCAACATTGCCTGGCCGGATGTGGCAATTTTCGGCCTTGTTTCGCATTGTTAAGTCTTGTCCAACATTGTCTGGCCGGATGTGGCCATTTTCGGCCTTGTTTCGCATTGTTCGGCCTTCTCCGACATTGCCTGGCCGGAGGTGGCCATTTTCGGCCTTGTTTCGTATTGCTCGGCCTTGTCCTATCTTGTCCGAGATTGCCTGGCCGGATGTGACTAATTTCGGCCTTGTTTCGCATTGTACGGCCTAGTCTGACACTGCCTAGACGTTGCTTTTTTCGTTTTTTTTTATTGTTCGGCCTAGTACGACATTGCCTGGCCTGACGTTGCCCTGCTACAGGGTTTGTCCCTTTCGTTTTCTTTGTTTTATATGATTATAGGTTATGAATAACAAGGGTGTACAAAGAAAAAAATGTTCTGAATTTCCCTAATTAAACCCTAATTAAACGCCTATTAAATTTATGTCAGTGGTCAAATGTTCTTAAACTGATATATTTTCATCATTTCTTGTTTTTCGTTGTTTGTATGTTCTTTTTCAGTTTCAACAAAACATATGAGCGAGAAAGGTCAAGTGGTTAAGGTGTCCGCCTCTCACCCAAGAGGTTGTGAGTTCGGTCCCCACCAGGGGTACTTTCATGGACTCTCATCAAAAAGGACACAGTTCTGGTGTCTGCCTAGGAAACGGACCCCAGTGTGGTTCATAATGTTTTTCAGCTATTTTTAGAGTTATTTAGCTACTTGTTGTATATGTATATATATATATGTATGTAAGAACTGAATGTAGATACAGTATAATCATGCATTGGTTTCTGTGTTTAGATGACGGACAGGTGACGGATACCGAGTACTTGCACTACTCAATATCGGTATGTACTTTGTTCATATCTCGTAGTGGTACATGTATCAACAATATCTGTTCATTGGCAGAACCAGGTTGACGCGGGGGTTGGCGCCCTCGAAATGAACTTTTTATGTTCATATGGTAGAACAAATGTATATACTTACACCAAAATGCATCATTTTGGTAAAAAAATAGCCACAATGTCTTCAGAGTTGCGCCCCCTATAACGTCAAATCCTGGAGACACCACTGCTATTACAAAACAATTGTCCATTTTAAAGTCTGTATGTTTTTCACACTGCTTATCTACTCTTGACGTTACAAAGTTCCTGATGTTTGGTAATAAGTAGATTTATTCTAAACTTACCATTAGTATGTATCGGTGACCGAATGGTTAGCACTTTGTAATCTGGGTACAGATACTAAAGTAATTCAAAGTTTGATACCAACTTGGAGATCCGTCGATAAAGAGAACTGGATACCAACTATTAATGGCAAAATGGCGTTTCTTAATCAAGCATATCAAAATAGTCTTAAAAGTCTAGGCATCAGATGAAACACCTGCAAGAAAAAAGAAAATTGTGAAACACCTACATACAATTGATAGCGTTATGTACAACGCATTGAACCTTACTTATATATCACATTGCTAACGACACATGTTTCTTTCCAAATTTTGTTTAGATTCTAATGGTTTGTTTACCACGTAAATAACAGTTAATTTGTGTGTGTGTAAGCTTATTTATATTCGCACTCGGGCTTTGCCCATTTGGCAATTGCTCCGTTAAGAGTGTAAGTCATTTTAGGTTTTTGGAGCATAGTGCACAGACATAATGTAACCCTGGTTCTTTAACGTGCACCAGTGTATAGCACTGTCACACGGGACCCCCATTTAACGTCCCCCCGGAAGACGATTAGTATTTTTAGTGATGCGACGGGGAATCGAGCCTGCGACACCTGAATTGATAGTCAAGTGTGTTACCAGTAGACCACGGATCCGCCACGATTTGCTATTACAAAGCAATCGTCCATTTTATAGTGTGTATGTTTTTCACACCGCTTAGAACTCTCTCGACGTTACAGAGTTACTGATGTTTGGTAATAATTAAATTTATTATAAATTTATATATAGTATGTATCGTTAGCCAAATGGTTAGCGCTTTGGAATCTGTGTACAGATAATCCAAAGTTTGGATACAACTCGGTGTTCCGTCGTTGAAGAGAACTGGATACCACCTCTTATTGGCAATAATTCTGTTCTCAATCCTTAAGCTGCTGATGGCGATTTTAAAGGCTTTGCAAACAGCTTGGAACCAGACCAGACGCCGAGTAACTCGGCGCCTGGTCAGGTTCCAAGCTGTTTGACACTCAGTCAATATATCCCCAAAGTTTTAAGTAAATTGAAAGAAATTTGGAATAAACCAGACAACATTTTTGAGCAGACGACAATTTACCCAGCATGCAAAGGGTTAATCAAGCGTGTATAATAGCCATAAAGGGTCTAGGCACCAGATGAAACAACTGAAAGAAATTGTGAAATCTGTGGGAGTGCAGCTTAAAATGCTACAAGTGTTTGCTGTCTACTGATTTTCAATGCATTTGGTATCGTTTTAAAGTGACACTCTTATTCAAAATCAGTACATACACATGTATAACAAACATACATTTGAGTGATAGACCTTTAACTACATTTTGTACTTACTAAATAATGCATAATATATAAATAAAATAAATAATAATAAAATATTAATCACTGATAACAAGATTGTAACCATGTATTGAATAGCTGAAAACGCAAAAATATTAAATGATTGGTGAATGCTAAAAGATTTACTGTGATCTTATATCGTGCCATAAGGTAGAAATAACCGTGTTTTCTGCACATTTCTTTTAAATTAAACTTGGTATCCTTCACAAGAACCAAGGTTGAGACATTTATTTATCCTTTTTGGTAACTGAAAACAAATGTTTTAATTGTGGTAAATCTTATTTGGGAGTAAGAGTGCATCTTTAAACATGTGTATAATTTTGTGGATCGTCGTTTTTTTTAAATTTCAGATTGACGAAGGTTCCTTTAACATGACGAAGAACAATGTGTATTTGCAACAGGCATACAATGTCATCAAAAGCAAGCTGAACATTGATTGGTCGAAGGTTACCTACAACGATCTCCGTAAACCAATCAACTCCGGCGTTGCTGCAGTCCTGTTGATAAAGGCTAAGAACCTTAAAGTTATTCCTGAAAGTCTTGAACTTCAAGCTACGTTATGGAGCGGCGTTCTTAGACCCGGACAAATGGCTTTCAATTTCGTCTTAAAAGCAAGAGGAATGGATACAGGTAAATTATTTCCAACTTTCATGAATACAGCCAAATCCCGTTGACTCGAATTCTTCGTTGGTTTGAACTGGATGTAAAGAACCGATTTCTTTATACTGAAGGCAAGCGTTCGTGCTTGGCTCGAATCTTGCGAGGCTCGAGGTATTTTCGCCGGTCCCTGGGACCTCGAGCCAACGAGGTTCGGCTGGAGTATAGAAAATGTCCCAATATCTCGAAATTTCTGAAATCCCTTTCGACAGGATTCCACTATAGATCCTTCTTTTGTTTTTCTATTATATGCCTGATATTTACTTCTTTAAAAGTTTAAGACTTTAAATATGGATTCTCTTTATGATAACAAACAATAAACCATTTTCCATTTATCAAAAGCTAGGGGAAGGATTGTAATTGGTCCAAGTAAAAATCAAATTGAAATATGTATTATGGCTAATTGAAATAAGCTTCTATAGTAGCGCCTATTTAAGACAAAGAAATGTCGAAAGATTTGGGCCAGTATGGGGCTGAATATCGTTATTATTTCCATCTTCTTTTTCATTGTCAGACTCATAAACTTGAAGATATGTTATGCAAAAATGGACAAGTTGTATAAACCGTAAACTTAGTAAATCTGTGTTACGTAATAGTTAGATGACATGAAGTGAGTTCTTAATGATTTAGGATAGGCGGAGTGGGCGTAGCGAACGAGCCCTTCTTATTCATAAAGAAATAACTTCATGTCATCTAACTTGACTTAGAATACAACCTTATTGGCCGATAAATTGTCCACGATCTGACGCAGGGAGTGTGTATCGTATGATTGGCAGTAGGCGGATCTTTAAACACGTTCGAAAGTTGAAATTCTTAATGATTAAGTCTACTACTTAATGGATGCCTATCTGCAATCTCATTGGCTGAAAATGTAGGTTGTATTATAAATAATCTTTAATCAAATTTGCCATTATAATTTGCAATATAAATTATATTTCAGATTGTAGAAGTGACAAAATGCTCGACCTCGCTGTGATACTGGACTTCAAAACCTTTTCCCCCTTCAATATGGTCGACACAAGAAATTTTCTTACCGAATTCTTAAAAAGATTTACACGTACACCTGACGCCACGCGCGTTGCTATAGTAACGAAGAAACAATTTCCGGTTGTCGCCTGGTATCTTAACAGCCAATCAACGGCAGGATTGGATCTCATCGCATCCCTCAGAGTACGTTGCGACCATTTAAATTGAATTTTTAAATTTTAAAAGGTTTAATTGACGCCAGCTTTAGCCCAGAAAAATGAGCATACATATTATATTTTACTATTGTAACAAATTGGGTATTAAAACGAGTCCTATACAACGTGCTGAAGGAGTTCATTTTTCTTTATTTTAAGAAACTCTCACATATTTTTGTTATTGCTATTTTTTCGCTCATACTTAAGTTTCTTTTAAAAAAAAACAACATGTTTGTTAGTGCACGCCAAAAATTCATTTCGATTTCCAACAACATTGCTAATGCTTTTCGACAGAATGAAGCCTTTTTTGTTACCTGATAAATAATTGTTTGGCATAAATTTCTTTTTCAACTTCTAATGAGACCTAACCATTAATGGAGTCTGTTTTTTACAGTACACTCACACATTTCTTTTCGATGTCCGACCCTATAAAATATGATGCCCCTTTATGCACCCAACCTTTATCCACCCCAGGTTTTGAGGTACGAGGTGGGCCCAACGTTTGTCGGCGACTCCCTGAGGGTGGCGCGGGAACAGGTATTTAAAAATACCACTGGTGCGCGCCCGGGTGCTAGTAAGGTGGCGCTGCTCCTCACGGACGAACTGAGGGACACCACGTTCGCCAAGTCCGAGGCGCAGAAGCTGAAAGAGAGCGGTATGTGTGCTGAAACATTTTATTAAACTCCCATACCCCCTTCTTCACTTGTCACTTTTGGGACTTGTTTTTGAAAAGATATATACAATCAAACGTGAAGATAAACGTACTATGCGTTTAATCAGCATTTGGCACAACACAGGGGTTCATCCAAATTTTTACCTTCCTTCCCCGTGAACAAACCTCCAACCCCACCACCACCACCACCCCAAAATGATTTAAACATGGCCCTCCCCGAAGAATTATTTGGGTAATTGTATGCATAATCGCTAAACAATATTAACATGAAATGTTTACTTTGACAATTTTAGCGGGGAGGGGGACACACACCCTCAAACCCGCTAGTGCTACTTTGAAAGTGGATACATCCATAGCACAACCCAATATTGTACCATGCTATAGACATTGAGTTTCATTGTTTTTCAAGGACAGAAGTCGATTTATTCTTATAACCTTGGTGTTGTTGTTTGCCGTGTCCGTTGTCGCCGTCGGGCTTGGTAAAATTTGACTCTTGTCATTTATCAAAGACCATTAAATATTTTAAAACGAAACTTTGTTAACATGTCACCAGGGATAAAACTCCCATATGTTGCACGGTGCGTAACTCTGGCGTTCATAATTGTTGAGTAATGTCCCTTTTTCGACTGAAAACAACAGCCACAGACGGACGTCGGCATATTTATTTTCAATGTTAAATGGGAACTTGAAATATTTACCCAGAGCTATTAATTTTGTATCTGTTTAATCTTTCTTTCCCAGGAATCAAACTGATTGTGTTACGTGTGAGTAACGATACCGCCAACCATGATATAGAGCGTCTTGTGTCCCCACCCACGTGTTATAATGCCCGGACCGTATCATCGTTTGGTGACCTCACGTCAGTGGTGGAACGACTGGCATCGGAGATTTGCAGGGGTATCATTATATTCAATACGTGTACAATGACACATTACTGCTAGCTATTGTTTTCATCACAGTTTTCTCACGTTTTTTTAAATTGTCTGTGTTTTTTTCAAGAGTTTGTGTTTTCTTATACCGTACCGAAAATCAAGATCGAAGTGTAATTTCAGAACCGTCCGTACGACACAGCCCTTATAGTTACACTAGAGCCACATTTTTGTTATGCTATTTAGAATTTCACCTATATTTTTATTTATGTTAATATGATAATTGCATTCATGTTATAATAATGGTTTATATTATGTATGGGAAAAATCACAGTTATTTCCATATAAATTATTTCGTCCACGTGCCCAGCGCCGCTCGTGTTGACACCTAGCGACTTCGAGTTTCCATGTAACGTCACCATAAACGCCCGCCTGCCTGACACGTCCGACGCCATCATTACCATGGTATTTGTATTTCAATGAAAACATCTGACATAAATCTATAAGTCCAATTATAGCTTTGTTGACCAATACGAACATAAGAGCAGTGCCAACGAATACACTTATATAAACTATACATTCACTAAGATAAACATAAGAATCGAATTTATATACCCCTATCTTTTAAGGAGCATAACAAAAAAAATTAGCTTGGGTTTATAATAAATCGATGATATTAAAATATATGTGCGTTAAAAAACAAATAAACAAATAACATACAGTAATTTTCTTGATTACAGGTCACGCCAGATAACGGTGATATTGACGTCTATGCGTCTAAATCTTTCACCCACCCGGACGGGAACGCGTATGACGCCCATGTGACGTCACAGCACTCGCTGTACGTGCGGGGAACCGACCCAATGTACATCAGGGTTACTGGCCAGGGGTCCACGTGCACTGGAAATTATCACCTGCATGTGAAGGAAACAGACGAATTCCGAGGTATTGTTTATGAGAGCAATTTCAAATTTGGTGGTCGTACATCATTAGTTTTGAAACAAAATCGGTATTCCTGTATGCAGAAGTAATTTTAGTGTAAGTTGTAAGTTGTTGTTATAATGAAAATGGTAGTTTAAAAATATTGTTTTTATTAGTTAAAACATATTATGAAAATGTACTAGTGTCAGAATGATTTGTTTGCTTCCAGATTTTGGGGGAGTGTGCATCATCGCGGGCACGGTGCGCACGTGCACTCCACAGGAGATGAATCAGGCAACCCATGACGTCATCCTCGTGCCGGGTAGGACTTCTTTGGTTGTTTTTATTGTCTTTATCATTTCACATAATAATTGAATCTTTAATTAATGCATTTTGTTAAAAATATCAGTTTTCGTTATAACTGTAATAATCACATTTATATTTAAATATAGAGCAAGATGTTTGCATTTGTGTGAATTGAATTTTACTGCAGTTACCAGTATTGAAAAGTAAACCCAACGTTGAGAACATAAAAAAATGTGACTTCCGCACATTTTTAATGTAATAGAAGTTAGAACTAAGGTTCTTTTATTAATCGGGCACCAGGTGCTGTATATGGAAGCGGAATGTCATTTAAATGCAACACTGAACTCAAACCAGCGAAACATTGCCTCTCATTTCATTGAAATAGTGTTGAAACCATTGACGATATAATACTCGAACCTCTGTTTTCAGATCCAAACGCCCCCTTCCTGTGCGACACACGGAACCACTCAGTTGAGTATTACCCGTACCCCACCGATTTCCACAAGTTCATTATGTGTGACCAGCTTGACCGCACCTTCGTCGGCCTTTGTCCTGTCGGGGTTCAGAGCTGCAAACACTCCACCAACGGATGTAAATACACAAACCCGTGCACGCAGGAGGAGATTTTGGCGGGAAACATGCGTCAGATGGACCAATGCGGCGACAAGTCTGCGTATGTCACGTGCACTAGCCTCGGTTTGGCGGAAGTAATGAAATGTCCCCCATTACGAGTGTGGAACCATGACACGAGGCACTGTGTGTTTGAGTATGTGCATGATCCTTCAGGAATTGGCGCGAGCAGTAACGACGCGACAATCGCTAACCCGTGCCTGCACTCGCATAGCGACCACCAATATTTCCCGTACCCCGGGCACATGGACAAGTACATTTTTTGTGACCAATACGGAAACGCGTTTGCTGGAACGTGCAGAAGTGGTATTTGGAGTGAACAGAGTAAAATCTGCACTGACATTGTGGCCGTTGGATAGACATTCTAGTTTGTAGAAGGACTGACCTACACCTTGTACAAATGTATGAATGCATCGTTTATTATATATGTACACTTGTATGGTTTTCATGAATAAACGTTTTTCTTTTACCAATCTCATTATTTTTTTCTCATTTATAAAGGTCCTTTAGTAAATATGACGTAATCGAGCAAATATGACGTCATAGTTTTCTGTGTATGACACCGCCTCATTCGGAGCTCCGCAGTCATTTTTCCCTCGCAATACAACCTCGGATGTCTAACTCCTAAGGACGGTTTACAATGTAAGAAATATGTACATTTAACTACGCTGCAAGTAGATCGCGTAGTAATTTCAATTAAGCAGTTAAAACTTATTGACTGTACTCTTTGAAATCTTAATCATACACTTCACTGGCAATCAATTTATACTCACTAACACAAAATACGCGATAAAACACTACACTTATTATATTTGTTTTTTTTTTAATTTTACGATCTAGATCTACTGATGCACCGGCATTCATCCGAGGTTGTTTTCGTAGGAAAATGGCCGAGGAGTTCCGAATGGTAACGCCCATGATACTTTATGGAAGTTTAAGCTTCTTGTTTTTGGATAATAGGTTAGAGATTCATGCATACTTATGTATTGGAAAGGTGTTTCCATAAAAGTCACCGCTAAATGTTCTAGTAATACTAGTACATTGAGAACAGCACGAGAAAACATTGTACATTAAAAATGGAACCAGAAATACTAGTACATTGAGTACGTCACCAGAAATACTAGAGCATTGAGTACGGCACCAAAAATACTAGTACATTGAGTACGTCACCAGAAATACTAGAGCATTGAGTACGGCACCAAAAATACTAGAGCATTGAGTACGGCACCAAAAATACTAGAGCATTGAGTACGTCACCAGAAATACTAGAGCATTGAGTACGTCACCAGAAATACTAGAGCATTGAGTACGTCACCAGAAATACTAGAGCATTGAGTACGGCACCAAAAATACTAGTACATTGAGTACGTCACCAGAAATACTAGTACATTGAGTACGGCACCAGAAATACTAGTACATTGAGTACGGCACCAGAAATACTAGTACATTGAGTACGGCACCAAAAATACTAGTACATTGAGTACGGCACCAGAAATACTAGTACATTGAGTACGGCACCAGAAATACTAGTACATTGAGTACGTCACCAGAAATACTAGTACATTGAGTACGGCACCAAAAATACTAGTACATTGAGTACGGCACCAGAAATACTAGTACATTGAGTACGGCACCAGCAATACTATTACATTGAGTACGGCACCAGAAATACTTGTACATTGAGTACGGCACCAGAAATACTATTACATTGAGTACGGCATCAGAAATACTAGAACATTGAGTACGGCACCAGAAATACTATTACATTGAGTACGGCACCAGAAATACTAGTACAATTAGTACGGCACCAGAAATACTATTACATTGAGTACGGCATCAGAAATACTAGAACATTGAGTACGGCACCAGAAATACTAGTACATTGAGTACGGCACCATACATACTAGTACATTGAGTACGGCACCAGAAATACTATTACATTGAGTACGGCATCAGAAATACTAGAACATTGAGTACGGCACCAGAAATACTATTACATTGAGTACGGCATCAGAAATACTAGAACATTGAGTACGGCACCAGAAATACTATTACATTGAGTACGGCACCAGAAATACTAGAACATTGAGTACGGCACCAGAAATACTATTACATTGAGTACGGCACCAGAAATACTATTACATTGAGTACGGCATCAGAAATACTAGAACATTGAGTACGGCACCAGAAATACTAGAGCATTGAGTACGGCATCAGAAATACTAGAACATTGAGTACGGCACCAGAAATACTATTACATTGAGTACGGCACCAGAAATACTATTACATTGAGTACGGCACCAGAAATACTATTACATTGAGTACGGCACCAGAAATACTTGTACAATGAGTACGGCACCAGAAATACTATTACATTGAGTACGGCACCAGAAATACTATTACATTGAGTACGGCACCAGAAATACTATTACATTGAGTACGGCACCAGAAATACTAGTACATTGAGTACGGCACCAGAAATACTAGTACATTGAGTACGGCACCAGAAATACTAGTACATTGAGTACGGCACCAGAAATACTATTACATTGAGTACGGCACCAGAAATACTAGTACATTGAGTACGGCACCAGAAATACTATTACATTGAGTACGGCACCAGAAATACTATTACATTGAGTACGGCACCAGAAATACTAGTACATTGAGTACGGCACCAGAAATACTATTACATTGAGTACGGCACCAGAAATACTAGTACATTGAGTACGGCACCAGAAATACTATTACATTGAGTACGGCATCAGAAATACTATTACATTGAGTACGGCACCAGAAATACTAGTACATTGAGTACGGCACCAGAAATACTATTACATTGAGTACGGCACCAGAAATACTAGTACATTGAGTACGGCACCAGAAATACTATTACATTGAGTACGGCACCAGAAATACTAGTACATTGAGTACGGCACCAGAAAAACTAGAACATTAAGTACGGCACCAGAAATACTAGTACATTGAGTACGGCACCAGAAATACTATTACATTGAGTACGGCACCAGAAATACTAGTACAATGAGTACGGCACCAGAAATACTATTACATTGAGTACGGCACCAGAAATACTAGTACATTGAGTACGGCACCAGAAATACTATTACATTGAGTACGGCACCAGAAATACTAGTACATTGAGTACGGCACCAGAAATACTATTACATTGAGTACGGCACCAGAAATACTAGTACATTGAGTACGGCACCAGAAATACTATTACATTGAGTACGGCACCAGAAATACTAGTACAATGAGTACGGCACCAGAAATACTAGTACATTGAGTACGGCACCAGAAATACTTGTACAATGAGTACGGCACCAGAAATACTATTACATTGAGTACGGCACCAGAAATACTAGTACATTGAGTACGGCACCAGAAATACTAGTACAATGAGTACGGCACCAGAAATACTATTACATTGAGTACGGCACCAGAAATACTTGTACAATGAGTACGGCACCAGAAATACTAGTACATTGAGTACGGCACCAGAAATACTAGTACATTGAGTACGGCACCAGAAATACTAGTACATTGAGTACGACACCAGAAATACTAGTACATTGAGTACGACACCAGAAATACTAGTACATTGAGTACGGCACCAGAAATACTAGTACATTGAGTACGGCACCAGAAATACTAGTACATTGAGTACGGCACCAGAAATACTAGTACATTGAGTACGGCACCAGAAATACTATTACATTGAGTACGGCACCAGAAATACTTGTACAATGAGTACGGCACCAGAAATACTATTACATTGAGTACGGCACCAGAAATACTAGTACATTGAGTACGGCACCAGAAATACTATTACATTGAGTACGGCACCAGAAATACTATTACATTGAGTACGGCACCAGAAATACTAGTACATTGAGTACGGCACCAGAAATACTATTACATTGAGTACGGCACCAGAAATACTTGTACATTGAGTACGGCACCAGAAATACTATTACATTGAGTACGGCACCAGAAAAACTAGAACATTAAGTACGGCACCATACATACTAGTACATTGAGTACGGCACCAGAAATACTAGAACATTGAGTACGGCACCAGAAATACTAGTACATTGAGTACGGCACCAGCAATACTAGTACATTGAGTACGGCACCAGTAATACTAGTACATTGAGTACGCCACCAGAAATACTAGTACATTGAGTACGGCCCCAGAAATACTAGAACATTGAGTACGGCACCATACATAATAGAACATTGAGTACGGCACCAAAAATACTAGTACCTTGAGTACGACACCAGAAATACTAGAACATTGAGTACGGCACCAGAAATACTAGTACATTGAGTACGACACCAGAAATACTAGAACATTGAGTACGGCACCAGAAATACTAGACCATCGAGTACGACACCATACATACTAGTACATTGAGTACGGCACCATACATACTAGTACATTGAGTACGACACCATACATACTAGTACATTGAGTACGGCACCATACATACTAGTACATTGAGTACGACAGCATACATATTAGAACATTGTGTACGACACCAGAAATACTAGTACATTGAGTACGACACCAGAAATACTAGTACCTTGAGTACGGCACCATACATACTAGTACATTGAGTACGACACCATACATACTAGTACATTGAGTACGACACCAGAAATACTAGTACATTGAGTACGGCACCATACATACTAGTACATTGAGTACGGCACCATACATATTAGTACATTGAGTACGACACCATACATAATAGTACATTGAGTACGGCACCATACATACTAGTACATTGAGTACGACAGCATACATATTAGAACATTGAGTACGACACCATACATACTAGTACATTGAGTACGACAGCATACATATTAGTACATTGAGTACTACACCATACATACTAGTACATTGAGTACGGCACCATACACACTAGTGCATTGAGTATGACACCAGAAGTACTAGCAAATTAAGTACGGCACCAGACATACTAGTACATTGAGTACGGCACCATACATATTAGTACATTGAGTACGACACCATACATAATAGTACATTGAGTACGGCACCATACATACTAGTACATTGAGTACGGCACCAGAAATACTAGAACATTAAGTACGGCACCATATATACTAGTACATTGAGTACGGCACCATACATACTAGTACACTGAGTACGGCACCAGAAATACTAGAACATTAAGTACGGCACCATACATACTAGTACATTGAGTATGGCACCATACATACTAGTACATTAAGTACGGCACCAGAAATACTAGAACATTAAGTACGGCACCATACATACTAGTACATTGGGTATGGCACCAGTAATACTAGTACATTAAGTACGGCACCAGAAATACTAGTATATTGAGAACGGCACCAGAACTACTAGTACATTGAGTACGTCACCAGAAATACTAGAACATGGAATACGAAACCAGTTATACTTGTACATTGAGTACGGTATCAGAAATACTAGAACATTGAGTACGACACCAGTTATACTAGTACATTGAGTACGGCACCAGAAATACTAGTACATTGAGTACGACACCAGAAATACTAGTACATTGAGTACGACACCAGTTATACTTGTACATTGAGTACGTCACCAGAAATACTAGTACATTGAGTACGACACCAGAAATACTAGTACATTGAGTACGACACCAGAAATACTAGACCATCGAGTACGTCACCAGTTATACTTGTAGATTGAGTACGGCACCGGACATACTAGTACGTTGTAAATGGAACCAGAAATACTAGTACATTGAATACGGCGCCATACATACTTGAACATTGAGTACGGCACCAGAAATACTAGTACATTGAGTACGGCACCAGTTATACTTGTACATTGAGTACGGCACCGGACATACTAGTACATTGTAAATGGAACCAGAAATACTAGTACATTGAATACGGCGCCATACATACTTGAACATTGAGTACGGCACCAGAAATACTAGTACATTGAATACGGCGCCAGACATACTTGAACATTGAGTACGACACCAGTTATACTTGTACATTGAGTACGGCACCAGAAATACTAGTACATTGAGTACGACACCAGAAATACTAGTACATTGAGTACGACACCAGTTATACTTGTACATTGAGTACGGCACCAGAAATACTAGTACATTGAGTACGACACCAGTTAATCTTGTAGATTGAGTACGGCACCAGACATACTAGTACATTGCAAATGGAACCAGAAATACTAGTACATTGAATACGGCGCCATACATACTTGAACATTGAGTATGGCACCAGTTATACTAGTACATTGAGTACGGCACCAGAAATACTAGTACATTGAATACGGTGCCAGACATACTTGAACATTGAGTACGGCACCAGAAATACTAGTACATTCAGTACGGCACCAGACATACTAGTACATAAAGTACGTCACCAGAAATACTAAGTCTATTATTTTGAGTACGGCATCAGGTATTTTGACATGGAGCCTAAACCCATCGTCAGATACCATCTTTTTACCCAATGCGTGACTCGCCATTAAAACGGAATGGGTCAATCATGGGTATCCATCAACGACCAAAAATAAATCTAGCTAATTCATGTTACCATTACGAATACATGTGACAAGGTTTCATTGAAATTCCTCCTAGGTTTAGGAGATAAAGACCGGACACTACATTCAACCCTTGACATATTGTTATGACCTTTATCTTGATCCGGCAAAACTTTTGTCAACATACGTTAACAGTAGTATGAGATATGGAGTATACACAAAAATACCATTCGGAACTCCTCCGCCATTTTTTTTATGAAAACAACCTCGGATGTATGCCGGTACATCAGTTGAAGTAGTTCGTAGTTTTTTTAATTATATCATTAATTAAGATTAGGGTTTTAGAGTTGTATTTATTGATCTTAGTTTAAATTGATTGCCAGTGAAGTGTATTATTGCAAACATAATTACGATTTCCATAACTGCTAATTAAAATTACTACGCAATCTACTTGCAGCGGACTTAAACGTACCTCTTTTTGAGTATGTAAACCGTCCAAATACATCCGAGGTTGTTTTCTGAAAAAAATGGCCGAGGAGTTCCGAATGACAAAAATACATGCCAGCAAGCTTTGACCTATTGTTATGACCTTTATTTTGAACCAGCGATAGTTTCGTCAGCACACGTCAACTGAAGTTTGAGTTATTGAGCAGTCACAAAATACATGTACGCCTTCTTGAACCAGGAATTTCTCGGTTCTTTAACATACTCCAACAGTTGTATGAGATACAGAGTGGACAAAAATACATGCTTGTGCATGACCCAGACAAAATACCAAGGTAAAACCCCATGATCTAGAACTGTGACCTTTATCTTGAAACAGAGATACATTTGTCAACATACGTCAACAAATGTATGCGGTATGGAGAAGACAAAATACATGCCAGCAACCCTTGTCCTATTGTCGTGATCTTTATCTAGAACCTGCGATATGTTTGCCTTTAAACTCCCACTGATGTATGCGGTATGGAGAAGACAAAATACATGCCAGCAACCCTTGACCTATTGTCGTGACCTTTATCTAGAACCAGCGATAGGTTTGCCTATAACTCCCACTGATGTATGCGGTATGGAGAAGACAAAATACATGCCAGCAACCCTTGACCTATTGTCGTGATCTTTATCTAGAACCTGCGATAGGTTTGCCTATAAACTCCCACTGATGTATGCGGTATGGAGAAGACAAAATACATGCCAGCAACCCTTGACCTATTGTCGTGACCTTTATCTAGAACCAGCGATAGGTTTGCTTATAAACTCCCACTGATGTATGCGGTATGGAGAAGACAAAATACATGCCAGCAACCCTTGACCTATTGTCGTGACCTTTATCTAGAACCAGCGATAGGTTTGCTTATAAACTCCCACTGATGTATGCGGTATGGAGAAGACAAAATACATGCCAGCAACCCTTGACCTATTGTCGTGATCTTTATCTAGAACCTGCGATAGGTTTGCCCATAAACTCCCACTGATGTATGCGGTATGGAGAAGACAAAATTCATGCCAGCAACCCTTGACCTATTGTCGTGATCTTTATCTAGAAACTGCGATAGGTTGGCCTATAAACTCCCACTGATGTATGCGGTATGGAGAAGACAAAATTCATGCCAGCAACCCTTGACCTATTGTCGTGACATTTATCTAGAACCTGCGATAGGTTTGCTTATAAACTCCCACTGATGTATGCGGTATGGAGAAGACAAAATACATGCCAGCAACCCTTGGCCTATTGTCGTGACCTTTATCTAGAACCTGCGATAGGTTTGCCTATAAACTCCCACTGATGTATGCGGTATGGAGAAGACAAAATACATGCCAGCAACCCTTGACCTATTGTCGTGACCTTTATCAAGAACCAGCGATAGGTTTGCCAATAAACTACAACACATGTATGAGGTATGTAGTAGACAACATACATGCAGAAACCCTTGACCTATTGTTGTGATCTTTATCTTGAACCAGCAATATGTTTGTCAATAAACTCCAACAGATGTACTAAGTATGGAGCAGACAAAATACATGCCACCAACCTTTGACCTACTGTTGTGACCTTTATCTAGCACCAGCGATAGGTTTGTCAATGAACTCCAACATTTGTATGGGCTACAGGGCAGAAATTTTTTTATTAAAAAAAATAATTCTGAGGCCAATAATAAGAATTCAATACAGTATCTCCCGAATGAAGATTAGGTGAGCCCTTACTAAAATTGCTAAAAAAACCCCAGTCTGATCTGTCAAAAACATATCCGCCCTGCTTTTTTATACGGCTTAATAGAAGAACACCTTTTTTTTTTAAATTGACATTGGGTACAGCTTTGTAAACGAACTCCATTTTTAATTGGATGAAATTGACTTCAACAAATATCACTATTTGCCTTTGATAATCTTGGAATTTGGAGTATGTGTATACTTTTGTTTGTTGTTACACGAAATTGCCCGTGACCCTTTGGCCTACTTTCTTACTTGTGATTGGTCAGCAAGCAAATTAAAAATCATATCAATTATTGAAGTAACATCATAACATCTGTCAAGTTTCAAAAAAAAAATCGCAACAAATTCGACATTATCACTTAGGTGGACGATTTAAGACTGACAGACAGGTAAACTTCTGGTTAGCGTACTGGTTAGCGCAGTCTCTTCTCACAAATAATGTTTGTGGTCACCAAGCCTGACTAGTGTTTTATCTTTCCTCAAAAACACAAGACACACTCCCACGCAACATCATGCCGACAAAAAATAAGTTAATATAACTTCATTCACAATCGTTGTAAAATAAATAAACTTCAAACTAAAAGTAAACCTGCATTACATCAAAAACAAAAATAAAGGTAATGACTTGTGTTTTCCTACGGGATTGTGGTCATATGTCGAGGGGTGAATGCGAAAAGGTTCTAAGTGACATTAAATAAAGAAGCAGATAGAACCTTTTCGCTTTCACCCCCTCGATGTGAGTTAGTTGTGGAGTAAACACATTCTTTTCTTTTTGACTATTGATAATACCTTGTTATTTATTTATTAGTAAAGATGGTTTGTCGAAATTACGGGTGCTATTTATATTTTAAGCGCCCGCCCTTATTTTACACAAAAACGCTTTAGTAAAACCTAGCGCAGTCTACGCCGCCTACAGAGCCCCGCCTTCGTTATTTTACCATATTGATTTGAGTTTGATTTAGAGTTAAGTTTATTAAAACACTTCGACAAACCGTTTCACAAAACCGCCACCTGATGGAGCTCTGTCAAACATTATTTTGGAAACATGTTTGTCGAAATGTTTGAGAAATTTAATCACCTTATTAAACTCCGGTATTACAACGAAGACGGGGCTCTTTAAGCGGCATAGACTGAAATTTGTTTCATTTAAAATGCTGAAGAAAAATAAAAGTAATCTTTTTATTAAGTCTCCATTCGGAGCAGGATATTGCCTTCCGTTGTAGCATTTATGACGTAATTTATCACGTGATATACACACACTGTTTAATAGTCAAAGAAACTTGCTATAACAGACGCAAACAAGTGCATTATATGTCTTTGGGAAGTCTCTAAGGGTTATATAAAATGGACATCGGAGTACTGGGGTTTAAACAGTATTTATAATGCAATATATATATATATATATATATATATATATATAATATATATATATATATATATATATATATATATTATATATATATATATATATATTCCATCGGAGGTCTTTGTGGGGGTAATTCATACACTTTAGAGAATGCACTTAACAGTACAGTAATTGTTTGACACTTCCATTCTAGCCCTCTCCATCTTTTAAATTAAATGGAAAACAACAACATGTGTTTAAGTTTCGCTCGCGGCTCGATTGTGTTTTTCTTTGGTAAAAATCCGTCGAACATTAAATTAAATAGGTGTGGTCTCACTGATGTTAAGTTACAATCAAGTCTCTTACACACGAGGGTAACAGAAATATGTCGCTATGTCATTGCCTGGTGTTTCTAACGTGCTTTTTGTGTTGTTGGGGTTATTTTCGACAAATCAGTACAATTTGATGCTAGATAGATTATCTTTTAATTCTATAAGATTTCACCAAATTCACATTTAATTGTCTCAATTTCTTGTATTTGTCTGCTTAAATAAAAAACAACCAATGAAAATGAGATACATATAAAAAAAATAAACTGCTTTGCACCAATCAAAATCTATTAACACCGTCTAGATTGGATTTGGTCTCATGGTTTCGTACTTGTCGAGTTTCAAACGAGGATTAAAATATGCCAACAAATTGTTAAATGAGCTGATACGGAGCAACCAAGCTCTATTCAAAGATGTGGTCAAAGCCTCTACTACATTTGCAGAATCTGACATCCGCTTAGCGGATTATCAAAACATAAAAAAGTGCAAAATTACTTAGTATCCAGGCTGACAAAATATGAGGAAAATACAATATACAGATGCCAGTGAAAGTTCAAACAGGGGAGTGAGGTTTTCGAAAAGAACAAACGTTTCTTTTAGATGAGTAAAATTTGTTTTGATTAAAGGGACACACGCGTTTTAAGTCCTTTCTTGTGTATTTTGTTTTGAAAACACAAGGTTTTATAAACACACCTCCTGGTTCCGTTTTACAGAATCATATTAAGAAAAGTTTAATATATTTTAAATAAAGTATTAATATTGAAAAAAAAATATTTTTTTGAAAAAAAAACCAACACCTAATTATTTAAAACGGATTTTTGTTTTTCATTTAAAAAAAAAGGTTTCATATTTGAATTGTAGAATATTCGCAAAGATTAACAATTTCAACGAGTGAAATAAAACAGTTAAGGAAATTGTTGATTTTAAGAAAAAGGTACAATTTTAACTTTAGATGGTTCCTTAATATGGTTATGGCGATATCTGTAGTTCTGGAAGTATATACATGTATAACTTTGTCCACCATCTTCTTATTTTTATTTTTCCAAAGTAAATTAAATAAAAAAGCATTTCTTAATATGAAAGTATTCCAGCAGCAATGAATCAATTCGAGTTCATCTGTTTACTGTACCTTTAATAAACATCAAACTGCAGATAATCAGCATGTTTGGAAACTCAATGAATCACACCCTTGATATTTTCAGACTGGTATAAAGTAAAACTCCTTTATCAACCGGCTTCAGTAATGTTTGCGATATTTCAGTGAATTCGCTCAAATATTGTAAGACCAAACCTTAACCAAATTAAACATTCTTCATTAAATATTTGTGTAAATCGGATGGTTAAAACTTTTTAAAAAAAGTGCAAAAGAAATCGTCATGAATAGCATATTTATACTCATAAATTCGTTGGTAATTTCAACATGTGTGTGTTCCTTTTCCGACTTAACACGCGAAAATGACGCAAGCGGGGCGGTAGTGGTTGGTAGCGTTATTTCTAAGTTACGCCGCAGTTGTTTATTCGACGACCACCTGTTGTACCTACGGCGTAAGGCTTACGTTGACACGCATGACGGTACTAATCCGTATACGTTTGTTATGGGATTTCAAGGAGGGATATGGAAGGTAATTCATCTCTTTACTATATTCATTAAACCATTCCTCCAAACAGATTTGCTGTCTTGTTTAATCACGATAAGTGTTTCTCTTGAAAGGCACCATTTAGTTTCCAATTAATTCCAACGTATCTATGCAATCATGAGTTGATATCTGAATGCAAATAATTGCACCAAATTCCGAAATTTTGAAGTAACCGAACTCACATCATACAACATAGTTGCTCCTGTTGGCCGGGTAACAAAATTGTTTACTTCAAAGAAATGAAAATTTGATTTTTAACAATGTGTGAATACCACGTGATAAATTACGACATAAATGCTTTCCATTTTGCTTCGAATGATGAATTAGATTTCAAGAGTTCAATATTTATTTAGATCATGGGTTATAACAACCATGTGATCAGAACAATAACGCTTTAACAAACAATTAATTAAACATATATATATAAACAAAGTGGACATATATTACATACAGTTTCCTATAATAGGAAATACTAAGACAAATAAGTCGTATTGTTTTTAAAGGAGAATGACTATTTGGCATTAGATAAAAGGGATTTGCAAAATATAGCCAGTTTAATAAGTTCTTTTTTGATTTTACTGTTCATTAATTGATCTAACTTAATACAATTAGAGTTACGACAAAAGTACAATTTAATATTTTTCTTTCTATCGTCTGAAAAATGTTGACATTCAAACAAGTAATGAACTTCATCATCTAAACTATTACTACTACACAAATGACATGTTCTACGAAATCTCTCAACATTTTGACCACGCCCTACTTCAATAGGAAATTTGTGATTCATAATTCTAAATTTAAGCAAATACAATGAAAGATTCTTCGGTAAAATATCAATATAAACAAAGACAACTTTTCTTTTTCTTCACCATTTTAAATGAAACAAAGGGCAGTCTATGCCGCTTAAAGATTATCGCCTTCGTTTTATTATCGGAGTTTGATTAGGTGATTTTTTTCCACAAACACTTCGACAAACTTGTTTCCAATATAATGTTTTGAAAATGCTCCATCAGGCGGTGATTTTGTGAAAAGGTTCGTCGAAGAATTTTAAGAAACTAAACTCTGACTAAATCAAACACTTAAACTAGTAAAATACCGAATGCTGGGCTATGTAAGCGGCGTAGACTGCACCATGTTTCATTTATTAAATATGGTGTACAGTTATCTTTGTTTAAAGTCTTCATTTGATGCAATATATTGACTTCCGACATAGTAGTTATGACGTAATTTATCACGTGGTAGACACACACACACTGACATACATTGGGTCAAACATATTTTTCAGATTGATGTCTCAGATTTCAATGCAACGAAGACAGAACGACGTCTGCAGACATTGCGAGATCAAATTTCGCAAAATTTTGCTATCAGATGGGATAAGGTAGCATATGATGATCTTAGAAAACCCCTGTATTCTGCCATCGCCTCTGAGCTGTCCGCCATTTTGAAATCTGGTAGTCAAGGTATTCCGATCACAACCGAGGCTCAAGCCTCGTTCTGGGCAAATGGTACCCAGCTTAAGGAGAAATTTATAAACGAAACAGCGGAACTGGAGAAAGGTAATTGTTTGTCACATGCACATATTTTTTATTAAGTGAACAAAAACAAAAGCGTCATTTAATCATTTATTGGGATCTAGGTTGGCTTACCTGTTTGTAAACTTCGTGTATATTAACCCTCGAGTATTGATTTGCATATACTACAGATGTTAGACATTGCAAGGTTGAAAAAAAACAACATCAGGCTGATGTTAAACACATATTTCTTTGGTTTAAACAATACCTAATGTAATATAGTATATACAGTCGAACCTCATTGGCTCTAAATAGCTATGACTTCGATCCTCAAAAAATTGAGCCAAGTCGGAATGCTTGCCTTCAGTATGAAGAAATGGGTCCTTTACATCCAGTTCGAGCCAACGAGGAATTCGAGCCAAGCGAGTTCGACCCAACGGGGTTCGACTGTATACAACATACATATACATGTAAAGGATAGAACAGAAAGCGAAAGGCTTATTTGGAACCCCTTAACATTGGAACCCACATCCCTTTTCTTTAAAGATGCACTATTATTCCCAAATAAGATTTAACACATTTAATACCATTGTTTTGATATGCCAAAAAAGATGAACAAATGAATGATACCGAGTTAAATTTGGAAGAAGCGTGCAGGAAACACGGTATTGCTACCTTATGAGACGATAGTTGATCGCAGTAATATTTTAGGACTCACCAATCATTTAATTCCTTAAAACGTTTTCAGCTGATAATTACACATTTATACTATTGTTTTCAGTAATTTATATTTTCCAAAAATGCATTATTTAGTAAGTTCTAGAAGGTTTATCACCCAAAATTGATGTTTGTTATACATATGTGTATGTATTGATTTCGAATAAGAGTGTCACTTTAACAATGACAAACGAAGAACATACCGTATAGTTTACAAATTTGAGTCAGGATAACTGATCATAAATGACCCTCTTTTTCCAAATATATGTTTCTAGGCATAGAGTTCGCCCACAACGTTGACATAGTGTTTGTTCTGGACAGCTCTGCCAGTATGTCTCCCATGGATCTGGAGAGGTCCAAGCAGTTTGTGTCCACGATTGTACAGGGACTCGACACGGACAGTGGAAAAGTAAGAACACCAATGGTCATTACAGTGTGGACAACCAGATTAAACTATTGCCTTTATAGTTTGATATAATTATATATGTTTTTTTTTAATCATTCGGAACTCCTCGGCCATTTTGAACTAAAACAGCCTCGGCTGTTTATGGGCGATTTACATTGTCAACAATCTTTACATTTAACTACATTGCAAGTAGATCGCGTAGAAATTTCAATTTAACAGTTATTGACTTAATGACTTCATGAGGATTTTTTTTTTTTATTATTATTATTAATAATAATTTGGATTTATTCAACAATATGTATGCATTTTACATATCATAGTATGTTATTACATAATACAAATCTTACAAGCATGATACACGAAAGCAGTTAAATAGTACCAGTAATAATTGAAATACTACGAATGCACATATAAACCAAAAACAACTGAAAAAACGGAAGAAGAAGAAGAAGAAAAAGCCCCATAGAACATGCATGTAAAAAATATATAATTTGTTCATATGACACATTGTTTTATTCTTTTGTACGAAACCTTGAAATCTGAAAAGTGTAGTTACAAGAACCAATTTCTTACAAATGTCCTATCATTTTTAAATTTATCTGAAATATTTGTATTTTCATAAATGTTCCATGCTAACTGAAGGCTATTTCTGAAACCAATTACTGTTGGAACACACTTTTTTTCTTTTACACAGAAAAATAAATTTCTTATATTCTAATAAAAGTATATCAAATTTAAAGTTATTATTTCCAGAACCTAACAATACAAACATACTGTTGATGACAATACTTGAGTCATTTGTATTCAACTTCTGTATCATATCCTGCAATACCGGCTGTATTCAGAGGCGGATCCAGGAATGAACGTTAGAGGGGGCGTAACTTAGGGGCGCAACCTTTTGACATGCACCCTCCCTCTGAACCGAAAGTGTATGGCATAAACTGTTTGCATATGGATTGGGGGTTAAGCAATCAAGAAAAAATAACAATTTGTAGTTGGAAATGATGCATTATAGGCGTATTTTATTATTTTTTATCTCCTAAAATGACATAAAAAGTAAACTTTGACGATTTTAGAGGGGGCGCGCGCCGGAAGCGCCCCCCTCTAAATCCGCTAGTGGTATTTTATTGCAATCCCAAAAGAGATGTAAAAGCGTTATTTCATGGCATTCACAAAAGGAGCCAATATAATTTTAAATCAGCTTCATTTTATATAATAATGAATTTGTTTGTAATATTCTATGAAGGACTCTTAATTGTAACCATTGAATATAAGAATCCTTTGTACACTTAAGTACTTCTATTGATGTACCAAGCAAGGCCTCTTTGACGATAGTGCCAACTTAAAAGCCACGCAAACTCCTAAACATATTTTGAACTAGTTCTTCCATTTACAGGTGCAAGTTGCGGTAGTGGTCTTCAGCACAGTGGCGTACCCGAAACTCGCCCTGAACAACTTCTACCAAAAGCACGCCCTCCTAAACGTTATCGCCAACATCACTTACACACCTGGTGGCACCAGCACCGCCGCCGCTCTCACAAACGTCATTGACAACGTGTTTCAGGTGAACGTATAGTCATATTCTTGCGATTGGACCCAAGGCCATGCCATTTACGTACATCAGTAATGTTGCAGGAAGTCTGCGAGCACACCTATATGCGGACTCTTTGAAGAAAATAGACATGTATTCCAATACAAAATCACTCCGCCATCTTAAGTCCTTCATTACATCCTTTAGGTAGAATTGAACAAAGAAGTCGACGGAGATAATTATGTACGTGTATATGTTAATAGTGGGTCAAGTTGCTGTTGTAACCTTGGTGTCAGTCAAAACTGTGCAAGATATTCAATATACAATGTAACTTGGAACGCACGTTGCTAGACACACTACGCTACTATATTTATTTCAAGGCCCATAATGCTTTCATATATGTCGACTGATGCCCCTTTTTCGACTTTAAAATGAATGTATATTCTGAGATGAGCCGTCAGGTGAAAAAGTTTGTAAATACTAATTATAATGGACCGAGTTCCAAGAGTGGTTTCCCGCACAGGGTCAGGGTGCATTGTTATACCACACCCCTATGGACCACGCCCCCCCCCTCCCCCTGTACAAAAATTTTAGATTAAAAGTTTATGAGAAACTTTTATTTTACCTAAGAACCCAGATCAGAGATGTTTAACCTCATATACACAATTTAATTGTTCTAGTGCATTTTACAATACTCTCGAAGTATCTCTCAAATTCTATAAAATCGTGTTAATTCTAAAACTTCTATACATGTATAAAAAAGGCTAAACTCTCAAAATCTTTACAAATACATGCTTAAAGTATAATAGGTTATAATTAATCTAGGTCATCATACAGATGAATCTAGATTATGAAGCAAAAATCACACACAATAGTTTGAGGGATTGAACACAGAAAAATGATGTCCTAAATCTTAAGTACAATATTTATTACATATTTCATTCCAATGTATTTATACTACAGCCCGCCAATGGTTTAAGGCCTAATTCTGCAAAGATTGTGGTGTTGGTGACGGACGGACGGTCGGACGACAGCCCCGCGACGGTGGAGGCAGCGGGCCGTCTCCGCTACTCCGGCGCCACCATCACAGCTGTCGGCGTCGGCGAATTTCTGGATAAGGTAACCTGTTTTTATGCCCAGTATAATTGTTAAAAATAATAATTAATTGGCTCTTATTGTTTGACATACTAGTTTTCAGGAAATAAAAACAGCAACACGTTAAGGCGAATGCGAACTAACTGCCCTGTTTTCATTCCCATCCGCCCCCTCTTTTTTCGCCGCCCCTTAAATTTTATTGACTATAAAAACGTCGAAAAAGGGTCCGGGTTTTGCGTATAAGTCCGGTACTATCCGGACACAGCATTTATTCATACCTACCGTGTTGATGTCTAACATCCTCATGTAAAAAAGGGAGAAATGTTACGATCATATTCGTGGTTCGTCTAGAAACATATGTTTATGGTCCCTTATTCAATGAGAAATAACATGAACATATATCCAACGGTGAAACAGTCACCTAAGAAAAATAAAAATAATAAAATGTCACTCCCCATCCCCTCCCACGCCCCCACGTAGAAAAAATGAAGGAAAATCAAGCAATTAATTTATATTGGCCCAATTGACGTATATCCGTAGAACAATGAAATCTATAACTTCTACAAAACTATTTTCCAGCAAGAGTTAAGGCTAGTGTGTATACATCCCGTATGTAAGAGGCTATACGACCCTACCCTGCGGATACCAGCAGGACAGCTGTATATTATGTATTGTTATTTTTGTTTTGCATTGTTTGTTTAAGACAGGAGGAGGGGATGGGGAGTGACATTTTTTTTTTTTATAAAATTTATAAAAGTTTATAAAAGTCGAGGCAGACCGTTTTAAATTCTAAAAGAACAAAGTCGAACCCAATTAAATCGACCTGTATCTATACACAGTATGTTAGCGACCTGTACGGGGTCGCCTTCCAAAATTAAAGCTGTGAAAGTTTACGGTTAATTGACGCCAGCTCTCTCTCTCAATATTTTTCCAGCAAGAGTTGCGTCTAGTTGTCAGCGAACCACAGTGTGTCTACACCCAGTATGTAAGCAACTTTGACACGCTGCCAGGAGTCGCCCACCAGACTGTCCTCATGGCTAGTCAAGGTGTGTAGAACGAGGATTTGGAAGCAACATTAAAGGGGCACAATAAACACTGATGCATTTTTTTTTTTTTAATTTTAATGCATTATCATCATGATTTAACTCCATTGATTTTAATGATAAAATCAAAAATGACACATAATTGAGGTACAGATAAAAGAATATTACCGAAATTTTGGCGCTATTTTAGACGGAGAATTTCTGGCTTAGTAGCTATTAACGAACATTTATAAAGGTTATTTTTATCATAACCTTAGTCATATGTTTTTTTAGATTAAAACCATTGAGTGCAAATGGTTTAAATATAAAAATGCATCAAAATAATAAAAAAATGCATCAACCTTTGTAACCCATATCTAACCTTACATTCACGTCAAGCGAACATCTCAACATCTTCAACATATATGTTCCAAATATGCCAAATTATTTATACTTCAAAAGCACAGAGGATCAAGTGTGAAGGTTGCTGTTGAGCTTTAAAATTATGTTGTTTGGTTTTGACATTGATCTGTGGTTGTATTCAATATTCAACTTTAGTCAATCTTATGGTCATACATCATTGACGTTCATGCATTCACTGTATAAATATCACTCAATCCGATTAGCTACATCGTTCTTAGAACTAAGGCCAATTTTGAATACCATCCATGCAGCATTAAAAAGTCCAATCATTTTGCGGTTCAAAGAATAATACTATCATCACATATTTAGCTTTTGTTCATATCTGCCATAGTCCTTTTTATAGATAATAAGCATAGATCACGTTTCTGGTTCGTTACGACTACATGGCTTTAATACCCCAAATTCATTTGCCATTGCAATGTTACTAAATAAAGAAAAAAAACTGCAGTTACTCAATTAAGTGTATCCTCCTCAGAGCCTGTCAGACTGACGCCTACATCGTACATGTTCCAGTGTGGCTCCGACATAAACCTGGAGGTGCTGCCACAAACAAGTGGTGTCACTGTGGAGGTAAGGAGTAAAATTACATAAGACACACCCATAACATTCCTCCCTCTCGTCACCACTGCATGCCCGGCTGACCGCCGGCGCTTCTGTCAGTCATGATGGTTATTATAAACTCCCCCGCAACAGAACCGCATCAGGTGCGACTGGCGCTTTAAACTTCCCAAAGTGTTACATATGATCGGATGAGCTAGCGTATTCTTGAAAGGACCATTTTTTATTATCAATATACATAATGCACCAATCAGTTGTGACCACGCCCATCCCCGTCCCCCGGGTCCGGGGAATATCGGGGACTTTGACTTTGGGTAAAATCTCCGTTCTGCGGGGACAAACTGCTGGAAAAATCCCCGCCAAATTCCCCCCGAACCCTGGGATACCTAGGCAAAGCCCATTCCGCGCTATTTTCGATGCGAAAACAAAACCACCGCATTCACTCAAAACTGCTAGGCCACCTGAGTTGCCTGAAAGGTAAAAAAAACACGGCCCATTTCCCACGCTATCCCCGGTATACCCCCGATCCTGGGGCCGTGGTACCTATTGACTGGTGCATAAGCGGAAAGATTTAATAGGCAACACTTGTATTATAATTCTCTATGGACTATACAAATTATACGCGAGTACAACGTGTTACATGAACATTGATAATGATTAGTTTAGCCTGTGGCTAATCGTTAAGTCAGATACTGATACCTACAATCGTAACAAAAAAAACGTGAAAATGATAGCCACGCTATAATGCACCAGTCAATTGTAACCACGCCCCCCCCCCCCCCCCGATCTGGGGAATAGTTGGGACTTTGACTTTCGGTCCAGCAAATCCCCGGCAAAATCCCCGGCCTGCTTGGACAAACTTCTGGTAAAGTCCCTGCCCTCGCACCCCAGGGGCATCCTAGGTTAGGCACATTCTCCGCTTTTTTCGGCGCGAAAACAAAACCACCGCGTGGGGGGGGGGGGGGGCGTGATCTAAATTGACTGGTGCATAACTCAATGTGCTTATACGTCATGTTCGTTGTTCTACGAACGGTGTACAAAAGTGTTTTATAACCTAGTGTCTTAAGTGATACAGTTATGGTTGTTTAAACATATATACAGTATTGTTCAATATATATGCAACAAATTCCTAAAATTTAGATAAAGACGTTTTCCGGCGCCCTGGCCGTGTACGGCTCACCCACTAATTCCTACATCCCGAGCGAAGCGCTATACGAATTCAACGAAACGGCCTTGACCTCGTCGCCCCTGGTGATACACGTGCGTGATACGTCACGTTTACTTCTAGCCATCCGGAACGTGACGTCATCAAGCTGCACTACTTATTTCGCGGTGGAAGTCAAGGTCGGAAATCACCTGCGAATAAGTAAGTTCGAACGATGAAAGAAAAGGTCTGTTTTTCCCTTAGACCCAACGACGGCCCATGGCTTTTTCACCCATTTCACATGAAAACGAAATATCGAGGTTTTTGCTGTTTTGCTTGTAAAGGGAAGAACTCCTGCTATTGACTTGAGTGGATTTAAAAATTAAAAGCAGATTTATTGCAACAACAAAAACGCCTCTTAATCATCGAGTTCACATGGGAATGATATTTCAGCTACTTATTGTAATGCATGTATACGCAAAATGTGCATGTCAGTTTGTATTTAAGGTGTTTTAGGATGGCTTTTTCGTAATTTTTGAACCTCTTCATCGTTTTTCGCGTTTTCAGTTTTGAGTCTGCGCATTTCATTTTGTTAGAATTTAGGAATGAGCTAGCAAGTTTTATTTTTCTGGGAGCTTACAATGGTAGGCTTTCACCTTTATTTCAGTGTTAAAAATATAATATTTTGTTAATGGTATAAGTAAAAATTTGAAATTGTTAAGGGCAATGTGGTTCCCTTTTAGGATTTCTCGACATGATCACCTTGAAATGTATATTTTATACTATTTTAGCAAGTAAAACGCTTAGAACCTTATTGAAATGTCATGTCATTACTTTTTTAACAATATCAAACTTGGACTGAAGGGCAATATTTTAGTGCCCAAGCTATGTGACGGACACCTGTGATTTTTGTACTTATCAGTATTTAGTACTATTTACCGATCATGGGCTGAAAACGACTCGTGAATCAATAATTTCCTTATACTCCTATAGTTAGGATTTATTTTACATTAATATGATAACTATAAAACGCCACTCGCGAAGGTTTAAAATATGCTTACATTTTTCCTCCGTGTTACAGACGACCGGATGTTGTGTGTGGCGGGTGGGCTGATGTCGGACTGTGGTTTCGATGACTTTACAAGCAGTCCCTTCATCATCACCGACACGCCATGTAAGTGTATTTATACAACTATACGTTAAAGGCGCACGCTCACAGATTGAACGTTTTGACAACTTTTTTTTATTTATTTGTTGTCTTGGAACGAGCATTTTTTTTTTTGTGAAAATCCATAGAAACCAGTTATATAAGACTACTGACAAAAATAGATAGCAGATTTTGATATATAAGTTCAAAAATTGATTTTTTATGCAATTTTCTCAAACCGTAAGTAACGATTTAAGCCATAAAACACTGATTTTCGAACGGAAATATGAAAATCTGCGGCCTTTTTTTTGTCAGCAATCTTTTATCATTGGTTTGCAGAAATTTACGCAAAAAATGCTCTTTTCAAGACAAAAATAAAAAAAAGTTGTAAAAATGGTATATGTGACTGAGAGTGCAGCTTTTAATTAAAGGAGCACAATAAAGGTTGATGCAAAATTATTTTGATTTTATGTTAATGCATTATCGTAAGTAACTCATATGACCTTAAGGATTAAAAATGCATATTATTTAGGTACAGATAGAAAATGATATTTTGGCGCTTTTTGAACTTTGGAATTTGTGGCCATGTAGTTAAAGCTTCACTCTCACAGATTTATCGCTTTGACAACTTATTTTGTCTTGGAATTACCCAATTTTTGCGTAAATATCTGCGAACCGTTTCCAGACCAAAAAAAGATTATCGAAAAGTTAAATCTGTGAGAGTGCAGCTTTAAATGAATAAATGGGTATGGCTTGTCGTTCAAGGGCGCGGACCGGTACCGCGCCCGCCTATAACTCACAGCCAAACTGTGTTCGTATATACCTTTAAATGAAAAGTGCCGCTCTATTGCTCCACCAGCTCCCAGTATAGCGGCCTTGCTGCCATGCCAGGGCGCGGATATGTACCGCGCAGCCTACCCCGGACAGCCAACTCGCTTCCTGTTCTGTTCTTCGGGTAAGCTGATCGTGGTTTCCTGCGAACAAGGACAGCATTTCGACGCCAGCTCCTACAGCTCGTAAGACAACCACGTATAAACCATACCATACTAATGATTAATGATTTGATAGAGCATCATTTTTAATACAAGCAAATAACGCCGATATAGAATATTTTCAAATTAAGTGTTTACTCTTTTTCACTGTCTTCTTAAAATTATTGATCAGGAAGTATTTAAATAACTAAATCATTTTTTATACGTGAATTAACATATTTATAATATACTCACTGCTTATTTTTGAACCTCTTCTGTTTTATTATTTCAAACAGATGTTCCAGCGAAACTAATACCACTACTTCCACCACCACAACCACCACTACCACCACCACCACAACCCCTACAACAACAACGACGACAACAACCCCAGCACCAACAACCACTACTCCCCCCTATGTACCAACAAGACGACCGACAACGACCGCGACACCAATGCCGCAGCCGACCAAACGGTGTCCGGAACACCAGCATTGGTCGCCTCTTGCTAACAGGTGCCTTAGCAGTTTCGTTCACGACCTTGATCGTAACGAAGATCTTGACATACCCAACCCATGCGTTGAGACAGGGCCCTACGCGGATCTTCAGTTCTATGAGTTCCCCGGAGACCATACTAGATATATCCATTGTGATCAGTACGGGGACGCCTACCTAAAATACTGCCCTAAGAATACGGTCTGGGTTCAGCATTCCAGGTCCTGTGCCGTCGGGTATATAGTCGGTTAATTGTTCCAGAATCTTTCGTTTAAAGGGACTAGACACAAGATGATTCAACTGCATGTAAAAAAATAAAATTGTCAAAAATTGACATCGTTGTGTTCAACGCAATGATATAATAAACATATGCATCTTTCACAGTTTGCGCATTTTTTTCCAGTTTAAAATATACTGGTGTTGTCTATCAAGTAAATCCCAGTAAGTTTAATAATAGCGTCGGTATATTTATCTGTACTCAGAAAACAGATATAAGTTCAACTCGGAAACCATTATGCGCTTTTTTAAACGCGGAAACTCAGATGAGACAGCAACTTGACTGTTACGTTTATTCTTTAAATCATGTAGACAAATGTTATCGACCACCTACTAGCTTGCATTGACAAGTCTATGTTTATTTTGAGGAAATACTGCATTTATAGCCTTTTTGGGCTATCTGGTGTCTAGTCCCTTTAAGGTATTTGACATGCAAATACGCATTACATTGAACTATTTGCAACCATGGTTAATTTCGATGTCTAATAACCCCATGTTGTTTTGGTGTTATTTGAAGGGTATTTCTTACTGTTAACTTATATGTAAACTAATTGATTGCACAAACAGAGTTCAAGCTACATGTATTGCGGTTATTTTTGTTCTTTATTTCAGCTGAAATCGAAGGTGAAATGACCCATTCCAATCAATCATTCAAGATAAAAAAGAGCGTTTGCAATATTGCCGTCGGTATAAATATAATAGAGGATAAGTGTTTGTTTCAGTGTAAGATCGTAATATATTTCCTTTTTGGAGTTCACGAGGTGAAATGTATTGCTATCTTACACTGAGACAAATATTATGTTTTTATTAATTGCGTAAAACTAGAGTTAAAAGTCATTCAATTGCATTTTTTTTAGAAAAAGCGCACAAATTTGTACGCGCAACAAACGTCAGTTAATTATTGACGTCGTTGAAATTGTGTCCAAGCCCTGTGCGAGCTGACGTTTGATTTGGAACTAAAAATACCAATTTTATTTCACTGATAAACCTCTATAAACCACCGAAAAGCTTATACTAAAATATTTACATATTCTTGCTCTATATATTCGATATTACTGAAATACAAAACATATCTAACTTAACACATTTAACACTAACTTCGACATAACCAGGACATCGAGATAACAGAGTTCGACATAGCGAGTTTCGACTGTATTAAGATATGAGAGCTCATCATTAAATATTCACCTTAATTAGAAAACAACGTTATTGAGGTTATTGTATCATACACTATTAGCAGTTCATAAGATGACAATAAATGTTCATACCTTCATACCTTCGTCAACAGTTTTTGTTTGTGATTTTGTCTACGTACGAATATAACATCTAGATTGATGTTGGTACAATCGGACCATCTCGGCCACTATACAACAGATATGGCCTTGGAAATAAGACGGGTCATTAAATTGGTCAATCATGGCTACGCCTATATTTTAAGCATGTTGTTTGTGTTTTCAACCCTCAAAGGACAAATTTAATGTTTCGGGAGCTGAGAGAAGTAGTGACATTACACCGATCCCCATTTTTAAGTTTCCCCAAAGCGTAATTAAACGCCATTCACCACCTTTGCGTTTATTTTATGTTACCAATGATTTATCTTACATGTTTAGAAAAAATGTCTTCAAAAATATTTAACATGTCAACATGATTTCAAATGAAAGTTGCAAAAATAATAAATTATAATTTACCCTATCCTCCGATTTAGGGCCAAACCCGCATACCAGTATTCATATATTTTAAATTTTGAACTGAGGTCGAACTCAAGTACTTATTTACTTATTTAAGACCAAAGTGAATTCCCAACTGCTTTTATTGACAGTTGTTTTTAGACGGTGCCTTAATATTCGTGTTTACCACATTTTAGCCTAAAATGTTATAATTATGGGAACTACTTTTATGCGCAGTCATCCATATCCGCTAATGAGTTAATCTGACATTGTTCAGTTTATTTCGTCCAGTTCAGACGTCCAGTATTTGACTTAAAAATGAGATCTGAATTACTTTGTTTATACATTTTGCGACAAGTATGAGGATGAATTTTCAAAAAATGGTTTAAAAGACCCGATGACCGCTGTCTCACTGACTGCTCCAATGTGGAACCCCAATATTATTAATAATCATATTTTGGTACATATCGTCACCCTAGTGCAACAACTCAACAACTGGGTATAGAAATAGGAGCAAATATTGAGTTCTTGCACCAAGGTGACGATATGTTGCTTTGTGACGTTGTGTATCTCCCTTTCACGTTAGGATTTGTTTACACCTTAACTTCTCCCTCAACATGGCCTTCGTTAAATGATTAGTCTCAATCATTCAGCCGCTTTGATCCAAGTTAATAACGTCAATACATTTACATTGAGCGGTTGAAGGAACCGGATCAGACAAGAGCGTCTGGATGATAGAGATTAGTACGTGCGTGTCCCTGCAGCTTTCATTGTATTAGTATAACAGAAAGCTTATCGACCCTTTTGACGATCAGGGGCGGACCCAGGAATCGACGTTAGGGGTGGGGGGTAACTGAGGGGCATAACCTTTGGACTTGAGTCCCTCTCTCAAAACCAACATTTATTTGGTTGAAAGTGCTGAAGGGGGTTGGGTATACTCTCCCAAGAAAAATTTAATATTTTCTAATCCAAAATGGTGAATTTTGAGCGTATTAAAATAATAAGTAAACTTGTACGGATCCAGCCCCCCCCCCCCGGATCCGCTAGTGACAATACATGTGATAAAACGATACAAGTTAATAACAAATGCATTAATCGTATTTTGAGAACAAACACCACATATAATAATATCACTGTGAGGAGATCGTGGTTACAAATCTTATATACATATAAAGTTTTATCCGAGGATGATAAAACTATTAAATATGAAAAAAAGTTTTTCTTAGTTAAAAACCTTTATAAAAATGCATCGCTAATGATATACAAGTAGTTCTGTTTGTACTTGCAATGATTCTACAAACTTTGGAACATTTGGTCTATCAAAAAACAAACATATGTAAGTTAGAATAGCTTGCATGTATACAAGTCGATTCCAACCTAACCAACACCATGACATAACAGGACATCTACTAATTAATTACCAGCAAGTTAACGCTCCGTCTATGTCATATCCTCCTGGGACGACATATGGTCGGGAACGTATCAAAACAAGTGTTTTACGGAATATTGAAAACGGTTCTCCCGATGGTAATTAGGATGGGTATTACTGCGTGCTGTACTATCAAACTCAATGTCCTGGGGTCATTAATTGAAATTTGCGAGTTACGGATTATCGACATTGGCTACATGGCAACGAACGTTAATTCTGTGCGGGATTAAGCAAATACCGGACCGTCATGAATGCTCCGACGTTTTTGGCGCTGTTTATCAACTACAGTACGGGTGAGTTGTATTTGATTTAAATAATATGTCCTTATAAGAACGGGTAGCTAACAAAATGTATATTAACATTACATGTATCTAAACTGTTATTCTATGAGTAATAAAAGCATCAACCAAGTTCCAGGCCTGGCGTAGTATTTTAGTGAAAACGTGTATAGAACATTTGTTGATACTAATTTCATTTGACTCGGTACACAGGTGTCTGCATCATTGTTTGTCACTAAAATGTTGAGTCAGACGCCTGTGGCTCGGTAGGAACGAACGCCGGTAGCTCAGGCGAATCAAGCTCGTGTCGGTTACCGCTGATAGAAACCGTTTAGTACTGGCGTCCATTTACAATCAGAACTCCTCAGCCATTTTCCATCGAAAACGACTTCGTATGTATGTCGTATGTTTATGGACGATCTTCTTTACATTTAACTTCGCTGCAAGTAGATCGCGTAGTAATTTCAATTGTTCATTTAAACCTAAGGACTTTACTCTTAGAATTAATAAGTATTTATGCAATAATACACAACACTGGTAATCAATTTGAACTTTGTAATAAAATTTATACGTTAAAACACTACACTTAATTATTATCATTATTATTATTATTATTATTATTATTATTATTATTATTATTATTATTATCATTATTATTATTATTATTATTATTATTATTATTATTATTATTATTATTAATTATAATAATTTTGCGAACTACTTCTACTGATGAACCGGCATACATCCGAGGTTGTTTTCGATGAAAAAAGGCAATTGAGTGATCTTGAGGAAGTTCCCTGGTGGAGATCACAACTTACGTTACAGTACTTTTTACTTGTTTCAGACGAGTGTGAAACAAGATATTGAAAAAACATTATATTAATTAATCACTCACGTTGGTATGATGTTACGCTCGTGTGCGGTATTGTGTTTGGGGGGGGGGGGGGAAGAACCGGAGTACCGGGGGAACACCGCTTGTCCGGCATGGTGACCACAAACCAAGCTCACATACGCCCAGGCCGGGCGGGAATCGAATCCGGGACGCCTTGGTGAAAACAAATGCTCGAACCACTGCGCTAACTAGACAACCACAACCTCTTCGATGAGAGGTGAAAACCTATTCCAACTGAAATATCACCCTCACTATCATTACTTGTACCTGTCTCAATGTGTGTATACTACGTGATAAATTACGTAATGAATGCAACGTCGGAAGGCAACATTTTGCTTCGAATACTGACTTAAAAAAGTTAACTTTTCTTTATCTTTACCATTTTAAATGAAACAAAGGGCAGTCTATGTTGCTGAAAAAACCCACCTTCGTTATATTACCGGAGTTTGATAAGGTGAGTAGTTTTCCCAAACGCATTGTCAAACCTGTTTCTAAAATAATGTTTTGCCAGTGCTCCAGTAGGCGGCAGTTTCGTAAAAATGTTTGTCTAAGTGTTTTAAGGAACTAAACTCTATCAAAATCTAGTAAAAGTCCGAGTGCGGGACTATTTAAGTGACGTAGACAGCTCCATGTTTGATTTAATTTGGTGAATAAATAGTATCAAAGTTATTTTTGTTTAAAGTCTTCATTTGAAGTAAATATTGCCTTCCGACGTAGCATTTATGACGTAAATTATCACGTGGTTTACACACACTGTATCTGTCTTCAAAGCCAACAAACTGAGATAGTCATTCTCTTTTTATCGAATTGGATCCGATATGTTTTACGGATTACGAACACTGGATGGGATGAAAGGGACAATATGTACGTGTACGTGCAAAGAATGAAGGGAAAAAAGGGAATAGCAAACGCTAGTTGATTATTTTAAGTACAATAATTAAAAATTAAGCTTGTAAAATATCAATCAAATAAAGCGACGCGTAGTTATAAGGAAAGTCCACGTACTTAATAATTATCAACCCTCGTAATAGTATTTTTTTGGGCATCATATTAATTTGTCAAAGTGGTATGTGTGACTTTTTGGCGATAGCCAAAGCATCCTATAAGCGTCCCATTTAACGGACAATTGGTGTTTTATTAATAAGAGGACAATTAATTGTTCTCCAGGGAATTTGGTTTCGCTATCAAGAGACCCCTTCCCAAACTGGATAAAAAATATGAATTCCTATCCAAGTCAACTATTGAGTAAGCCCATTTTCTAGTGAAATAAAAACAAAACAAACTAATACAGTCGAGACCCGTTGATTCGATATCGCTTGGCTTGATTTCCTCATTGGATCGAACTTTATGTTAGGGAGCGATTTTGTTTTAATCTTTGTAAGCATTCCCGCTTAGTTCAATATTTGCTAGGCTCGAAGTATTTTAGCCGGTCCCCGGGATATCGAGCCAACGGGTTTTGACTGTTTTAGAAACGTTTGAAAATGACATTTCTATAACACTACGCCTCATAGTTTCATATTTGTTATACCGTTCATCCCATACGCATTTAGCGGCTGTGCTGGTGGAGCGAGTCAACTTCACTATGTCTGTGAAGGAAGGGAAAACACTGACGCTACCCTGTATACTGCCATCGGAGGGATTCCAAAACTCCACAGTAAGTGCCCCTCCCATGCCCATTAAGACTTCCAAAACACCACAGTAGGTGCCCCCGCGCCTCATATGAAGCTCTATATTAAAATGCAGTGCATAACTCTTGTGAACAAATTTTAAAACATGCGTATAACACAAACAAACAACAACATAATATCCAACCCACAGGTATATGTGATGTGGGCTTAATCGAATACCGTTGAGGGATTTTTAACATTAGAACAGCACTGTTGAAAATCTCTCCTAGGTACGAAATTGCTCCTCGAATTATTGAGGGGAACAGAAAATCAAAGCACCGAATGTACGGTTGTGATAGGGCATGGTTGTATTAACGGACAATCTAAAATTAAGCTGTAATATACTGCACGAGGACATCACAGGTATATAATTTATGAAAAAATATATAGTAAAACTACTTGCTAACGAATTTTTCTTTTGTTGTTTTGGGCACATGTAATATACAGCCGAACCTTGTTGGCTCGAACTCGTTTTGCTCCAAATATTCGTTGGCTCGAACTGGATGTAAAGGATCGATTTCTATATTTATATATTGAAGATAAGCATTCCCGATGGGCTCCAGTTTTTCGAGGATCGATATATTTTCCCGCTGTTGTGGGGAGTTCGAGCCAACGAGGTTCGATTGTAATGATTTTGCATGGAATGGCCATTGCACATAAGTACTACGGTAGTAAACTCTTTCAAATGCTATAATTGCACATTGTGTTGAATTTGTAATCACACAGCAGAGCACCTTCAAACTGATACGAAACCAAACAAGTCTATATGAACCAATTCTACGCCAGGTGTCGTGGTATTTCAACGGTGAACAGATTTCTGAGTCTGAAAACATCACTGACAGGGGAAACGACAGTGATCGGTACTCCATCTACCGGCCACATGACAGTGACTGGTAAATAATTACAAATACTTGACATCAAAAAATCAAATTAATAAAATGGACTCTGAAATCCACAAACGTAAACTTGCTTCATAAGAACAAAACAAGATATTTTTTTTATATTTATGTTTAATTATTTTACACATGTTCTTTCGTTAGACCATGTGTCACGTCTGCGAAATAAGTCTACCAAAATACAGCGAAATGGTAAAAACATATTTCGATGCTGTATATTTTTCTAACTAGAATTTCTGTTAATCTTACAAAATTCATTACCTGCTGGGCTGGTATTTAATATCGGTCTGAATTGGATCTAAGAACGATGTAGCTAATCGGATTGCTTGTTATTGATAATTGACCAATAGCATTCATGGCGTCAATGATGTATGGCCATAAGATAAACTGAATTTGAATATTGAATACCACCCTAGGCAGATCAAAACTAAACTGCTTTGAATATAATTATATCACTTACCATTTTTGAAGAAAATAGCGTCATTTTGAGAAAGTATACGTGGCCCGGGTATACTAATATAATTAAGACACGGGATCTGCTTCAGGTTTTTGAAGGTGAGCCCGACCCGGACGTCGGACGCCGGTATCTACGTGTGTACTGCCGACAACTCAACCATAGTCACAGGGAAACTGGTCATTGAATGTAGGTACTATTTGGAGTAGGAAACCTGCAGTCGCGTTTTATAAAAATAATATTTTATATCGCTTCATATAGTAAGAAACGTTACACTATACACAACTGGTTATTGAATGTAAGTACTATTTGGGGTAAAACACCTACTGCAGTCGCGTTTTGCCAAAAATTTTTTTATATCGCTTCTTATAAGAAGAAACATTAAAACATAATTATAAGAAGAAAAACTACACTGTACGCAGCCTTTTGTTTAAAGTGAGACGAATATTCATTAGGTAAAATTAATAAAAAGGTATCATAAATTAAAGTGCCGCAATCACTGAAGACTGGAGCGGTAAGGAGTATTATTAGTGAGTGGTAATATTGTTATTTCCTTTCCCAAGTTTTATCAAGCACAGTTAAAAAATAGTGCGTACATTTAAATGTCTATTTACAGTTATGTTTGAGCTACACGATGCCCCTTAAGTTTTTAACTTTTAAGTAAGCCCTTTTTTGTACGTGGATAAAACATGAATAGGAATGATATTTTGTCACTTTTATAAGTAAGTTTTATTATGCATTTTTCCAATCGTTTCTTATTTCAGACGCGGCGTCCATCACAGGCTACCAGTCACGTGATGTATACCTGCGCGTGTGTGAGGGAACGACGCGCGTCAAAATGTGGTGTAACGTTACCGGCGTACCGAAGCCCACCATACGTTGGTACTTCCTCAAGGAGCCGAATGCGGAGAGGGCTAGTTAGTTTCCATTAAGTAGTTGGCTAATTTAAAAAAATCAATTTGAACATTTTTCCCCATTCTAAATACAATTTATATACCAGGATTTGGTTAACTCTTTTAGACAGCTTCAAAAGTATGATTTTATTAATTGTAAGAGATAAACACGATGCCTTTACGCTGGGAATGAAACCGGCGACGTTTTTGGTCAGACACCTGACTGTTGTTTTCGATGAAAAATGACCGAGGAGTTTCGAATGCACGTTGCTTAATGTATACAACACTATCTCTACCAGACAGCTTTGGCTTCAGGGATGCGCTATTCATTCACAAAGAGAAATGCTTTCAGCTAAATAAATGTCGGTTAAAGCTAACACATTATACAGTTATTACTTAGCGTAAAAAGTGATAAATTGCAGTTTGAGAGGAATATATCGAACATTAAATTGTTTAGTTCTTAATGAAAAAACAACACATTTTGTAATCATTTGTTTCCGTAGACATTGGCTTGTCAAACGAGATGGTGTTTATTCCGAAAGTCGAGCGTACCAGCCAGGGTATGTACCGATGCGAGGTCTCAAATATGCACGGGAACGATGTCCTGACATACCATATAGCGGTAATCGGTAAGCTGCTGCTGCATGTATTTTTAATATAATGTCACTTTTGTTCTTACTGTATACATTCACTATAATTCACTGGTCTGGTTGCACACGGGCTGTGGTCAGCATGCCGGTCAAGTGAGTTAACTCTGGGTGATCCGGTCCCTTAAATCATATAACAACAATTGATTCCTCTCGTTACATCGTCACAACGAACGTAATACGTATGATGCTATAAAAAGACAACATCATTGCTGTTATAATATGATAGCATATCCTCCCATGTTCCAAAACAAAATCTCATTCAATAGAGACGCCACATCTCAGTGCGGCGCCAATATTGTACCCATGTTTAACAATCGTTGTAAAAAACATATTTTAAACTACTAGTATACAAATAAAAGCATCATTCTCGACAACAGGACCACAGCCTGATTCGAATTCATATACATGTATGTCATACACATAGTAAGCATTCCGCCTTAGCTCGAATTTTCGGAGGCTCGAGTTGTTTTCGCCGGTCCCTGGGAGTTCGATCCAACGAGGTTTGACTGTATGATTAAAGCATATTTTTTATGAATTCCACAATCAACCATTATCATTTTATCTACTGCCTTTCAGAACAAATCACCCGGTTTGACAACGGATGGACGGATAAAGGCCACGGCATACCAAACTTGATGCGCAAAGGTTACGGTCCGAACCCCGCCCCTGTCAGCTTGGGGGCTGGGCAACGACTTGGACCACGGAATTTCCTGCTTTTCATTGTCATAGGAATGTACTTGTAGGAAAAACCTTTACATGTGATACCGGTTTTAGTAATACAGTTCATTTCGTGATCGTCAACCGGTGAAAATGTTGAATACTTGGAAGTCTGTGTTGAGCTGAGCTACTAGTTTATCAAACAGCTTATGGATATTTTAGCACCAATATCGAGGGTCGGGAGGGGGGCGATGCAAGTTTTAATATCGTAGTTTTCAATCCGTGTTTGTATGTACATGTATGTTGGATGTTAAGTTTATTAACATGTGCGATGTTTGATCTTTTGACACACAGAGTCTTTACTGCTGAGTTAAAGTCATCCATTTTCTGTGTTCCTTAGAATTAGTGCCGAAACTCATGGGCCACTATAGCCACAGTGATTTGATGGGAATGAGCTCCTGCTTTGGTGTCATTTGACCTATACAAAATTTAGTGACATTTAACCTAAAATATTTATTTTTTCTTCATATTTATCAAAGGGGTTACTCCTACCAACTATCTAGCATAAGATAACTAAGAATAACTGCAGTTCAACAATGTCAGAAAATCTCGAAATGCTTAAATAGAGGATTTTGATCAATCTGAAGTAGAAAAATAAATATAATAGGTTAAATGTCACTTAATTTTGTACAGTTCAAATGACATCAAAACAGGAGTTCATTCCCATCAAATCAATGTTACTTTAGCATGGATTGTCACATTGTATATAGATTCAAACGCAAATCAATTTTCTATTCCAGTACAATACCACCATTGCGTATTTTCTTGTATTACACTAATGCCAAGAAGGGTAATAGTACTTGAAATTGGCGTCATGTCGACCTACTTATATACCTATACGATCAAACCTTTAAGAAAAAGAGAAACATCATGCCAGTGACATTTGGTCATTTTCTTATTTTCTTTTGCTTATTTGCATATATTTAAGTAGCAAAATTCAGAATAAAGCATTCAAAAACATAATTCATAAGTGTGTGTGTGTGTGTGTGTGTGTGTGTGTGTGTTTATAAAACCGCTACGGCCTAACACCCGAAGTATTGTTTCGCGCATGCGCAATAACCTTGAAAAGTCTGCATTCTGTCCTTTTGTTTGAATAATGTAAAGTTTTGAATAATGATACATACAGTTTTCCATAACAATGTAAAATGGGTGCGACTGTATAGGTACCTGCCAAATCAAACATCGAGATAACATGCACAAATTCAATTTAATTACAATCAACACTTTTACGACAACCACATCCAGACTAAGTGGAATCCGTTGGGACTGTATCTGGTTTAGGTATTTCAAACAATTTAGCCATTCCGAACTTCATTTTACATAAACACTGTTATCATTGGCACCATCACATTAACACATGAAGTTCTGGGTTAAAACCTATCCCGTGGCTATAACTCAGAACCACACAATTTGACATGATGTCGAAACTACAACACTGCCGAAATGCATTGGAGGACTTGATTATTTGTGTGATTTTGGTTTTAGAGGTCAACCAATTTGCAGGTAAGTTTTTTTAATTTTATTGTTAGTTTTAGATATTCTATCTGTTGCGCATTTTGCGTTTTATTTGGCACTGAATATTTCTTTTACGTTGGCACTGTAAATTATACAACGGTTGTTGCGTTTTTTGCCTAACTTCGTACGTAATACTATAAGTTTCTACCATGGCCGAGAGTGTAAGATAGGTTCATTCCGACCCGAGCGTAGGGTGTTTTGCGGAAACGAGGTTTACCGATTGCGTATTTATATGTGATAATTCGTGGTTGTCATGGATATGCGCGCATTGATTCAGGTTATGTTAACATTCAAGTCACTCTTCAAATAGTTCTAAGGAGAGTGAAGCATTATTTCTTGAAAACTGTATTCTGGTGACATTTGAAGCGAGAAATAATAAATAAGCGTTCTAAGTATTGCCGTAAGACAAGGTTTTAATGATGCTACAGACGACAGTCCTCAACAAGGGAGGTAATTACAATGTGCTGACCATTAAAAAGGAGTTCCATACGTATAGATATTTTATCTTCGCCCGTGGGCAAGATAAAAATTTCTAGCATGGTTAAATTATTGGATCTACTTATCTGGGGTGGGAGAAAATAGCGTCTTCTGCTTTATGCAGCGTAAGTTGTAGCGCGTAAGTACATGTAGAACAATGGCAGCTGCGCCTTTGGCTTTTTAAAAAAAGGTTATGGATTTGGAGC